>NW_027516253.1:0-62633 GCF_048772815.1 Callospermophilus lateralis
TTTTCAAAGATCTAGCACAAACCGTGTTTCATTTAGAGTTCCCAACACATCTATCTATATACGAGAAAACAAAGTGAAACCTAAAAATTCAAACTCTTACTTGAAACGAACGCTTCAAACTAGAGTGTGATAATTGGGCAGCCAAGTGGACTTAGTGAACTGGTCACTACCACAGAGAATCATCAAGATTGGGTGAAAAAATGTTTGCCGAGATTTCAGAAAACCAGTACGTTTGGACGCTTGGCACACCTTTCCAATGAAAGTGTATTTAGGCAGTCTCTGCTTAGGGCTGCTTCAAGAGGAAACAAACCATAGAGACAGAACCTAGAACTACTTTATTTTGTCAATTTTCAAAGAGCTAGCACAAACCGTGTTTCATTTATAGTTCCCAACACATCTATCTATATAGGAGAAAAACAGAGTGAAACCTAAAAATTCAAACTCTTACTGGAAACGAACGCTTCAACTTAGAGTGTGAAAATTGGGCAGCCAAGTGGGCTTTGTGAACTGATCATTACCACAATGTCTCATCAAGATTGGGTGAAAAAAGGTTTGCCGAGATTTCGGAAAACCAGTACTTTGGACGCATGGCACACCTTTCCAATGAAAATGTCTTTAGGCAGTCTCTGCTTAGGGCTGCTTCAAGAGGAAACAAACCTTAGAGGCAGAACTTAGAACTACTTTATTTTGTTAATTTTCAAAGAGCTAGCAAAAACCGTGTTTCATTTAGAGTTCCAAACACATCTATCTGAATGGGAGAAAACAGAGTTGAAACCTAAAAATTCAAACTCTTACTGGAAACGAACGCTTCAAGCTAGAAGAGTGAAAATTGGGCAGCCAAGTGGACTTAGTGAACTCATCATTACCACAGAGAATCATCAAGATTGGGTGAAAAAAATGTTTGCCGAGATTTCAGAAAACCAGTACTTTTGGACGCTTGGCACACCTTTCCAATGAGAGTGTATTTAGGCAGTCTCTAGTTAGGGCTGCTTCAAGAGGAAACAAACCATAGAGACAGAACCTAAAACTACTTTATTTAGTCAGTTTTCAATGGCTAGCACAAACGTGTTTCATTTAGAGTTCCCAACACATCTATCTATAGAGGAGAAAACAGAGTAAAACCTAAAAATTCAAACTCTTAATGGAAACGAACGCTTCAACCTAGAAGAGTGAAAACTGGGCAGCCAAGTGGACTTAGTGAACTGATCATTACCACAGAGAATCATCAAGATTGGGTGAAAAAATGTTTGCCGAGATTTCAGAAACCAGTACTTTTGGACGCTTGGCACACCTTTCCAATGAAAGTGTATTTAGGCAGTCTCCAGTTAGGGCTGCTTCAAGAGGAAACAAACCATAAAGACAGAACCTAAAACTACTTTATTTTGTCAGTTTTCAAAGAGCTAGCACAAAACGTGTTTCATTTAGAGTTCCCAACACATCTATCTATATAGGAGAAAACCGAGTGAAACCTAAAAATTCAAACACTTAATGGAAACAAACGCTTCAACCTAGAAGAGTGAAAACTGGGCAGCCAAGTGGACTTAGTCAACTGATCATTACCACAGAGAATCATCAAGATTGGGTGAAAAAATGTTTGCCGAGATTTCAGAAAACCAGTACTTTTGGACGCTTGGCACACCTTTCCAATGAAAATGTCTTTAGGCAGTCTCTGCCGAGGGCTGCTTCAAGAGGAAACAAACCTTAGAGACAGAACTTAGAACTACTTTTTTTTTTTTTCAATTTTCAAAGAGCGAGCTCAAACCGTGTTTCATTTAGAGTTCCCAACACATCTATCTATATCGGAGAAAAAAGAGTGATACCTAAAAATTCAAACTCTTACTGGAAACGAACGCTTCAACCTACAAGAGTGAAAATTGGGCAGCGAAGTTGACTTAGTGAACTGATCACTACCCAGAGAATCATCAAGATTGGGTGAAAAAATATTTGCCGAGATTTCAGAAAACCAGTACTTTTGGACGCTTGACACACCTTTCCAATGAAAGTGTATTTAGGCAGTCTCTGCTTAGGGCTGCTTCAAGAGGAAACAAACCTTAGAGACAGAACTTAGAACTACTTTATTTTGTCAATTTTCAAAGAGCTAGCACAAACCGTGTTTCATTTAGAGATCCCAACACATCTATCTATATAGGAGAAAAAAGAGTGATACCTTAAAATTCAAACTCTTACTGGAAACGAACGCTTCAACCTAGAAGAGTGAAAATTGGGCAGCCAAGTGGACATAGTGAACTGATCACAACCACAGAGAATCTTCCAGATTGGGTGAAAAAATGTCTGCCGAGATTTCAGAAAACCAGTACTTTTGGACGCTTGGCACACCTTTCCAAAGAAAGTGTATTTAGGCAGTCTCCAGTTAGGGCTGCTTCAAGAGGAAACAAACCATAAAGACAGAACCTAAAACTACTTTATTTTGTCAATTTTCAAAGAGCTAGCACAACCGTGTTTCATTTAGAGTTCCAAACACATCTATCTATATAGGAGAAAACACAGTGAAACCTGAAAATTGATACTCTTACTGGAAACGAACGCTTCAACCTAGAGTGTGAAAATTGGGCAGCCAAGTGGACTTAGTGAACTGATCATTACCACAATGTCTCATCAAGATTGGGTGAAAAAAGGTTTGCCGAGATTTCAGAAAACCAGTACTTTTGGACGCTTGGCACACCTTTCCAATGAAAATGTCTTTAGGCAGTCTCTGCTTAGGGCTGCTTAAAGAGGAAACAAACCTTAGAGACAAAACTTAGAACTACTTTATTTAGTCAGTTTTCAAGGGCTAGCACAAACCGTGTTTTATTTAGAGTTCCCAACACATCTATCTATATAGGAGAAAACAGAGTAAAACCTAAAAATTCAAACTCTTACTGGAAACGAACGCTTCAACCTAGAAGAGTGAAAACTGGGCAGCCAAGTGGACTTAGTGAACTGATCATTACCACAGAGAATCATCAAGATTGGGTGAAAAAATGTTTGCCGAGATTTCAGAAAACCAGTACTTTTGGACGCTTGGCACACCTTTCCAATGAAAGTGTATTTAGGCAGTCTCTAGTTAGGGCTGCTTCAAGAGGAAACAAACCATAGAGACAGAACCTAAAACTACTTTATTTTGTCAATTTTCAAACAGCTAGCACAAACCGTGTTTCATTTAGAGTTCCCAACACATCTATCTATATAGGAGAAAACAGAGTGAAACCTAAAAATTCAAACTCTTACTGGAAACGAACGCTTCAACCTAGAAGAGTGAAAATTGGGCAGCCAAGTGGGCTCAGTGAACTGATCATTACCACAATGTCTCATCAAGATTGGGTGAAAAAATGTTTGCCGAGATTTCAGAAAACCAGTACTTTTGGACGCTTGGCACACCTTTCCAATGAAAATGTCTTTACGCAGTCTCTGCTTAGGGCCTTTTCAAGAGGAAACAAACCTTAGAGACAGAAATTAGAACTACTTTATTTTGTCAGTTTTCAAAGAGCAAGAACAAACCGTGTTTCATTTAGAGTTCCCAACACATCTATCTATATACGAGAAAACAGAGTAAAACCTAAAAATTCAAACTCTTACTGGAAACGAACGCTTCAACCTAGAAGAGTGAAAATTGGGCAGCCAAGTGGACTTAGTGAACTGATCATTACCACAGAGAATCATCAAGATTGGGTGAAAAAATGTATGCTGAGATTTCAGAAAACCAGTACTTTTGGACGCTTGACACACCATTCCAATGAAAGTGTATTTAAGCAGTCTCTAGTTAGGGCTGCTTCAAGAGGAAACAAACCATAGAGACAGAACCTAAAACTACTTTATTTTGTCAATTTTCAAATATCTAGAACAAACCGTGTTTCATTTAGAGTTCCAAACACGTCTATCTATATAGGAGAAAACAGAGTGAAACCTAAAAATTCAAATTCTAACTGGAAACGAACGCTTCAACCTAGAAAAGTGAAAATTGAAAAGCCAAGTGGGCTTAGTGAACTGATCTCTACCACAGAGAATCATCCAGATTGGGTGAAAAAATGTTTGGCGAGATTTCAGAAAACCAGCACTTTTGGACGCTTTGCACACCTTTCCAATGTAAATGTCTTTAGGCAGTCTCTGCCTAGGGCTGCTTCAAGAGGAAACAAACCATAGAGACAGAACTTAGAACTACACTTTTTTTTCAATTTTCAAAGAGCTAGCTCAAACAGTGTTTCATTTAGAGTTCCCAACACATCTATCTATATAGGAGAAAACAGAGTGAAAACTAAAAATTCAAACTCTTACTGGAAACGAACGCTTCAAACTAGAAGAGTGAAAATTGGGCAGCCAAGTTGACTTGGTGAACTGATCACTACCACAGAGAATCATCAAGTTTGGTTGAAAAAATGTTTGCCGAGATTTCAGAAAACCAGTACTTTTGGACGCTTGGCACACCTTTCCAATGAAAGTGTATTTAGGCAGTCTCCAGATAGGGCTGCTTCAAGAGGAAACAAACCATAAAGACAGAACCTAAAACTACTTTATTTTGTCAATTTTCAAAGAGCTAGCACAAACCGTGTTTCATTTAGAGTTCCCTACACATCTATCTATATAGGAGAAAACAGAGTGAAACCTAAAAATTCAAACTCTTACTGGAAACGAACGCTTCAACCTAGAAGAGTGAAAATTGGGCAGCCAAGTGGGCTCAGTGAACTGATTATTACCACAATGTCTCATCAAGATTGGGTGAAAAAAGGTTTGCCGAGATTTCAGAAAACCAGTACTTTTGGACGCTTGGCACACCTTTCCAATGAAAATGTCTTTAGGCAGTCTCTGCTTAGGGCTGCTTCAAGAGGAAACAAACCTTAGAGACAGAACTTGGAACTACTTTATTTTGTCAGTTTTCAAAGAGCTAGCACAAACCGTGTTTCATTTAGAGTTCCCAACACATCTATCTATATAGGAGAAAACAGAGTAAAACCTAAAAATTCAAACTCTTACTGGAAACGAACGCTTCAACCTAGAAGAGTGAATATTGGGCAGCCAAGTGGACTTAGTGAACTGATCATTACCACAGAGAATCATCAAGATTGGGTGAAAAAATGTTTGCCGAGATTTCAGAAAACCAGTACTTTTGGACGCTTGACACACCATTCCAATGAAAGTGTATTTAGGCAGTCTCTAGTTAGGGCTGCTTCAAGAGGAAACAAACCATAGAGAGAGAACCTAAAACTACTTTATTTTATCAATTTTCAAAGAGCTAGCACAAACCGTGTTTCATTTAGAGTTCCAAACACGTCTATCTATATAGGAGAAAACAGAGTGAAACCTAAAAATTCAAACTCTTACTGGAAACGAACGCTTCAACCTAGAAGAGTGAAAATTGGGCAGCCAAGTGGGCTTAGTGAACTGATCTCTACGATAGAGAATCATCCAGATTGGGTGAAAAAATGTTTGCCGAGATTTCAGAAAACCAGTACTTTTGGACGCTTGGCACACCTTTCCAATGTAAATGTCTTTAGGCAGTCTCTGCCTAGGGCTGCTTCAAGAGGAAACAAACCATAGAGACAGAACTCAGAACTACTTTTTTTTTTCAATTTTCAAAGAGCTAGCTCAAACCGTGTTTCATTTGGAGTTCCCAACACATCTATCTATATAGGAGAAAACAGAGTGAAACCTAAATATTCAAACTCTTACTGGAAACGAACGCTTCAACCTAGAAGAGTGAAAATTGGGCAGCCAAGTGGGCTCAGTGAACTGATCATTACCACAATGTCCCATCAAGATTGGGTGAATAAAGGTTTGCCAAGATTTCAGAAAACCAGTACTTTTGGACGCTTGGCACACCTTTCCAGTGAAAATGTCTTTAGGCAGTCTCTGCTTAGGGCTGCTTCAAGAGGAAACAAACCATAGAGACAGAACTTAGAACTACTTTATTTTGTCAATTTTCAAAGAGCTAGCACAAACCGTGTTTCATTTAGAGTTCCCAACACATCTATCTATATAGGAGAAAACAGAGTGATACCTAAAAATTCAAACTCTTACTGGAAACGAACGCATCAACCTAGAAGAGTGAAAATTGGGCAGCCAAGTGGACATAGGGAACTGATCACTACCAGAGAGAATCATCAAGATTGGGTGAAAAAATGTTTGCCGAGATTTCAGAAAACCAGTACTTTTGGACGCTTGGCACACCTTTCCAATGAAAATGTCTTTAGGCAGTCTCTGCCGAGGGCTGCTTCAAGAGGAAACAAACCTTAGAGACAGAACTTAGAACTACTTTTTTTTTTTTTCAATTTTCAAAGAGCGAGCTCAAACCGTGTTTCATTTAGAGTTCCCAACACATCTATCTATATCGGAGAAAAAAGAGTGATACCTAAAAATTCAAACTCTTACTGGAAACGAACGCTTCAACCTACAAGAGTGAAAATTGGGCAGCGAAGTTGACTTAGTGAACTGATCACTACCCAGAGAATCATCAAGATTGGGTGAAAAAATATTTGCCGAGATTTCAGAAAACCAGTACTTTTGGACGCTTGACACACCTTTCCAATGAAAGTGTATTTAGGCAGTCTCTGCTTAGGGCTGCTTCAAGAGGAAACAAACCTTAGAGACAGAACTTAGAACTACTTTATTTTGTCAATTTTCAAAGAGCTAGCACAAACCGTGTTTCATTTAGAGATCCCAACACATCTATCTATATAGGAGAAAAAAGAGTGATACCTTAAAATTCAAACTCTTACTGGAAACGAACGCTTCAACCTAGAAGAGTGAAAATTGGGCAGCCAAGTGGACATAGTGAACTGATCACAACCACAGAGAATCTTCCAGATTGGGTGAAAAAATGTCTGCCGAGATTTCAGAAAACCAGTACTTTTGGACGCTTGGCACACCTTTCCAAAGAAAGTGTATTTAGGCAGTCTCCAGTTAGGGCTGCTTCAAGAGGAAACAAACCATAAAGACAGAACCTAAAACTACTTTATTTTGTCAATTTTCAAAGAGCTAGCACAACCGTGTTTCATTTAGAGTTCCAAACACATCTATCTATATAGGAGAAAACACAGTGAAACCTGAAAATTGATACTCTTACTGGAAACGAACGCTTCAACCTAGAGTGTGAAAATTGGGCAGCCAAGTGGACTTAGTGAACTGATCATTACCACAATGTCTCATCAAGATTGGGTGAAAAAAGGTTTGCCGAGATTTCAGAAAACCAGTACTTTTGGACGCTTGGCACACCTTTCCAATGAAAATGTCTTTAGGCAGTCTCTGCTTAGGGCTGCTTAAAGAGGAAACAAACCTTAGAGACAAAACTTAGAACTACTTTATTTAGTCAGTTTTCAAGGGCTAGCACAAACCGTGTTTCATTTAGAGTTCCCAACACATCTATCTATATAGGAGAAAACAGAGTAAAACCTAAAAATTCAAACTCTTACTGGAAACGAACGCTTCAACCTAGAAGAGTGAAAACTGGGCAGCCAAGTGGACTTAGTGAACTGATCATTACCACAGAGAATCATCAAGATTGGGTGAAAAAATGTTTGCCGAGATTTCAGAAAACCAGTACTTTTGGACGCTTGGCACACCTTTCCAATGAAAGTGTATTTAGGCAGTCTCTAGTTAGGGCTGCTTCAAGAGGAAACAAACCATAGAGACAGAACCTAAAACTACTTTATTTTGTCAATTTTCAAACAGCTAGCACAAACCGTGTTTCATTTAGAGTTCCCAACACATCTATCTATATAGGAGAAAACAGAGTGAAACCTAAAAATTCAAACTCTTACTGGAAACGAACGCTTCAACCTAGAAGAGTGAAAATTGGGCAGCCAAGTGGGCTCAGTGAACTGATCATTACCACAATGTCTCATCAAGATTGGGTGAAAAAATGTTTGCCGAGATTTCAGAAAACCAGTACTTTTGGACGCTTGGCACACCTTTCCAATGAAAATGTCTTTACGCAGTCTCTGCTTAGGGCCTTTTCAAGAGGAAACAAACCTTAGAGACAGAAATTAGAACTACTTTATTTTGTCAGTTTTCAAAGAGCAAGAACAAACCGTGTTTCATTTAGAGTTCCCAACACATCTATCTATATACGAGAAAACAGAGTAAAACCTAAAAATTCAAACTCTTACTGGAAACGAACGCTTCAACCTAGAAGAGTGAAAATTGGGCAGCCAAGTGGACTTAGTGAACTGATCATTACCACAGAGAATCATCAAGATTGGGTGAAAAAATGTATGCTGAGATTTCAGAAAACCAGTACTTTTGGACGCTTGACACACCATTCCAATGAAAGTGTATTTAAGCAGTCTCTAGTTAGGGCTGCTTCAAGAGGAAACAAACCATAGAGACAGAACCTAAAACTACTTTATTTTGTCAATTTTCAAATATCTAGAACAAACCGTGTTTCATTTAGAGTTCCAAACACGTCTATCTATATAGGAGAAAACAGAGTGAAACCTAAAAATTCAAATTCTAACTGGAAACGAACGCTTCAACCTAGAAAAGTGAAAATTGAAAAGCCAAGTGGGCTTAGTGAACTGATCTCTACCACAGAGAATCATCCAGATTGGGTGAAAAAATGTTTGGCGAGATTTCAGAAAACCAGCACTTTTGGACGCTTTGCACACCTTTCCAATGTAAATGTCTTTAGGCAGTCTCTGCCTAGGGCTGCTTCAAGAGGAAACAAACCATAGAGACAGAACTTAGAACTACACTTTTTTTTCAATTTTCAAAGAGCTAGCTCAAACAGTGTTTCATTTAGAGTTCCCAACACATCTATCTATATAGGAGAAAACAGAGTGAAAACTAAAAATTCAAACTCTTACTGGAAACGAACGCTTCAAACTAGAAGAGTGAAAATTGGGCAGCCAAGTTGACTTGGTGAACTGATCACTACCACAGAGAATCATCAAGTTTGGTTGAAAAAATGTTTGCCGAGATTTCAGAAAACCAGTACTTTTGGACGCTTGGCACACCTTTCCAATGAAAGTGTATTTAGGCAGTCTCCAGATAGGGCTGCTTCAAGAGGAAACAAACCATAAAGACAGAACCTAAAACTACTTTATTTTGTCAATTTTCAAAGAGCTAGCACAAACCGTGTTTCATTTAGAGTTCCCTACACATCTATCTATATAGGAGAAAACAGAGTGAAACCTAAAAATTCAAACTCTTACTGGAAACGAACGCTTCAACCTAGAAGAGTGAAAATTGGGCAGCCAAGTGGGCTCAGTGAACTGATTATTACCACAATGTCTCATCAAGATTGGGTGAAAAAAGGTTTGCCGAGATTTCAGAAAACCAGTACTTTTGGACGCTTGGCACACCTTTCCAATGAAAATGTCTTTAGGCAGTCTCTGCTTAGGGCTGCTTCAAGAGGAAACAAACCTTAGAGACAGAACTTGGAACTACTTTATTTTGTCAGTTTTCAAAGAGCTAGCACAAACCGTGTTTCATTTAGAGTTCCCAACACATCTATCTATATAGGAGAAAACAGAGTAAAACCTAAAAATTCAAACTCTTACTGGAAACGAACGCTTCAACCTAGAAGAGTGAATATTGGGCAGCCAAGTGGACTTAGTGAACTGATCATTACCACAGAGAATCATCAAGATTGGGTGAAAAAATGTTTGCCGAGATTTCAGAAAAACAGTACTTTTGGACGCTTGACACACCATTCCAATGAAAGTGTATTTAGGCAGTCTCTAGTTAGGGCTGCTTCAAGAGGAAACAAACCATAGAGAGAGAACCTAAAACTACTTTATTTTATCAATTTTCAAAGAGCTAGCACAAACCGTGTTTCATTTAGAGTTCCAAACACGTCTATCTATATAGGAGAAAACAGAGTGAAACCTAAAAATTCAAACTCTTACTGGAAACGAACGCTTCAACCTAGAAGAGTGAAAATTGGGCAGCCAAGTGGGCTTAGTGAACTGATCTCTACGATAGAGAATCATCCAGATTGGGTGAAAAAATGTTTGCAGAGATTTCAGAAAACCAGTACTTTTGGACGCTTGGCACACCTTTCCAATGTAAATGTCTTTAGGCAGTCTCTGCCTAGGGCTGCTTCAAGAGGAAACAAACCATAGAGACAGAACTCAGAACTACTTTTTTTTTTCAATTTTCAAAGAGCTAGCTCAAACCGTGTTTCATTTGGAGTTCCCAACACATCTATCTATATAGGAGAAAACAGAGTGAAACCTAAATATTCAAACTCTTACTGGAAACGAACGCTTCAACCTAGAAGAGTGAAAATTGGGCAGCCAAGTGGGCTCAGTGAACTGATCATTACCACAATGTCCCATCAAGATTGGGTGAATAAAGGTTTGCCAAGATTTCAGAAAACCAGTACTTTTGGACGCTTGGCACACCTTTCCAGTGAAAATGTCTTTAGGCAGTCTCTGCTTAGGGCTGCTTCAAGAGGAAACAAACCATAGAGACAGAACTTAGAACTACTTTATTTTGTCAATTTTCAAAGAGCTAGCACAAACCGTGTTTCATTTAGAGTTCCCAACACATCTATCTATATAGGAGAAAACAGAGTGATACCTAAAAATTCAAACTCTTACTGGAAACGAACGCATCAACCTAGAAGAGTGAAAATTGGGCAGCCAAGTGGACATAGGGAACTGATCACTACCAGAGAGAATCATCAAGATTGGGTGAAAAAATGTTTGCCGAGATTTCAGAAAACCAGTACTTTTGGACGCTTGGCACACCTTTCCAATGAAAGTGTTTTAGGCAGTCTCTAGGTAGGGCTGCTTCAAGAGAAAACAAACCATAGAGACAGAACCTAAATCTACTTTATTTTGTCAAATTTCAAAGAGCTAGCACAAACCGTGTTTCATTTAGAGTTCCAAACACATCTATCTATATAGGAGAAAACAGAGTGAAACCTAAAAATTCAAACTCTTACTGGAAACGAACGCTTCAACCTAGAAGAGTGAAAATTGGGCAGCCAAGTTGACTTAGTGAACTGATCACTACCACAGAGAATCATCAACATTCTGTGAAAAAATGTTTGCCGAGTTTTCAGAAAACCAGTACTTTTGGACGCTTGGCACACCTTTCCAATGAAAATGTCTTTAGACAGTCTCTGCCGAGGGCTGCTTCAAGAGGAAACAAACCATAGAGACAGAACTTAGAACTACTTTTTTTTCCAATTTTCAAAAGCTAGCACCTACCGTGTTTCATTTAGAGTTCCCAACACATCTATCTATATAGGAGAAAACAGATTGAAACCTAAAAATTCAAATTCTTACTGGAAACGAACGCTTCAACCTAGAAGATTGAAAATTGGGAAGCCAAGTGGGCTTAGTGAACTGATCTCTACCACAGAGAATCATCCAGATTGGGTGAAAAAATGTTTGCCGAGATTTCAGAAAACCAGTACTTTTGGACGCTTGGCACACCTTTCCAATGAAAATGTCTTTAGGCAGTCTCTGTTTAGGGCTGCTTCAAGAGGAAACAAATCATAGAGACAGAACTTAGAACTACTTTTTTTTTTTTTCAATTTTCAATGAGCTAGCTCAAACCGTGTTTCATTTAGAGCTCCCAACACATCTATCTATATAGGAGAAAACAGAGTGAAACCTCAAAATACAAACTCTTACTGGAAACGAACGCTTCAACCTACAAGAGTGAAAATTGGGCAGCCAAGTGGACTTAGTGAACTGATCACTGCCACAGAGAATCATCAAGATTGGGTGAAAAAATGTTTAACGAGATTTCAGAACACCAGTACTTTTGGACGATTGGCACACCTTTCTAATGAAAGTGTATTTAGGCAGTCTCTAGTTAGGGCTGCTTCAAGAGGAAACAAACCATAGAGACAACCTAAAACTACTTTATTTTGTCAAATTTCAAAGAGCTAGCACAAACCGTGTTTCATTTAGAGTTCCCAACACATCTATCTATATATTAGAGAACAGAGTAAAACCTAAAATTCACACTCTTACTGGAAACGAACGCTTCAACCTAGACGAGTGGAAATTCAGCAGCCCAGTGGACTTAGTGAACTGATCATTTCCACAGAGAATCATCAAGATAGGGTGAAAAAATGTTTGCAGAGATTTCAGAAAACCAGTACTTTTGGACGCTTGGCACACCATTCCAATGAAAGTGTATTTAGGCAGTCTCTAGTTAGGGGTGCTTCAAGAGGAAACAAACCATAGAGACAGAACCTAAAACTACTTTATTTTGTCAATTTTCAAAGATCTAGCACAAACCGAGTTTCATTTAGAGTTCCAAACACATCTATCTATATAGTAGAAAAGAGAGTGAAACCTAAAAATTCAAACTTTTAATGGAAACGAACGCTTCAACCTAGAGTGTGAACATTGGGCAGCCAAGTGGGCTTAGTGAACTGATCATTACCACAATGTCTCATCAAGATTGGGTGAAAAAAGGTTTGCCGAGATTTCAGAAAACCAGTACTTTTGGAGGCTTGGCACACCTTTCCAATGAAAATGTCTTTAGGCAGTCTCTGCTTAGGGCTGCTTCAAGAGGAAACAAATCTTAGAGAGAGAACTTAGAACTACTTTATTTTGTCAGTTTTCAAAGAACTAGCACAAACCGTTATTCATTTAGAGTTCCCAACACATCTATCTATATAGGAGAAAACAGAGTAAAACCTAAAAATTCAAACTCTTACTGGAAACGAACGTTTCAACCTAGAAGAGTGAAAATTGGGCAGCCAAGTGGGCTTAGTGAACTGATCACTACCCCAGAGAATCATCAAGATTGGGTGAAAAAAGGTTTGCCGAGATTTCAGAAAACCAGTAGTTTTGGACGCTTGGCACACCTTTCTAATGAAAGTGTATTTAGGCAGTCTCTAGTTAGGGCTGCTTCAAGAGGAAACAAACCATAGACACAGAACCTAAAACTACTTTATTTTGTCAAATTTCAAAGAGCTAGCACAAATCGTGTTTCATTTAGAGTTCCCAACACATCTATCTATATAGGAGAAAACAGAGTGAAACCTAAAAATTCAAACTCTTACTGGAAACGAACGCTTCAACCTAGAAGAGTGAAAATTGGGCAGCCAAGTGAGCTTAGTGAACTGATCACTACCCCAGAGAATCATCAAGATTGGGTGAAAAAAGGTTTGCCGAGATTTCAGAAAACCAGTACTTTTGGACGCTTGGCACACCTTTCCAATGAAAGTGTATTTAGGCAGTCTCCAGTTAGGGCTGCTTCAAGAGGAAACAAACCATAAAGACAGAACCTAAAACTACTTTATTTTGTCAATTTTCAAAGAGCTAGCACAAACCATGTTTCATTTAGAGTTCCCAACACATCTATCTATATAGGAGAAAACAGAGTGAAACCTAAAAATTGAAACTCTTACTGGAAACGAACGCTTCAACATAGAAGAGTGAAAATTGGGCAGCCAGGTGGGCTCAGTGATCTGATCATTACCACAATGTCTCATCAAGATTGGGTGAAAAAAGGCTTGCAGTGATTTCAGAAAACCAGTACTTTTGGACGCTTGGCACACCTTTCCAATGAAAGTGTATTTAGGCAGTCTCTAGTTAGCGCTGCTTCAAGAGGAAACAAACCATAGAGACAGAACCTAAAACTACTTTATTGTGTCAATTTTCAAAGAGCTAGCACAAACCGTGTTTCATTTAGAGTTCCAAACACGTCTATCTATATAGGAGAAAACAGAGTGAAACCTAAAAATTCAAACTCTTACTGGAAACGAACGCTTCAACCTAGAATAGTGAAAATTGGGCAGCCAAGTGGGCTTAGTGAAATGATCACTACCACAGAGAATCATCCAGATTGGGTGAAAAAATGTTTGCCGAAATTTCAGAAAACCAGTACTTTTGGACGCTTGGCACACCTTTCCAATGAAAATGTCTTTAGGCAGTCTCTGCCTAGGGCTGCTTCAAGAGGAAACAACCATAGAGACAGAACTTAGATCTACTTTTTTTTTCAATTTTCAAAGAGCTCGCTCAAACCGTGTTTCATTTAGAGTTCCCAACACATCTATCTATATAGGAGAAAACAGAGTGAAACCTACAAATTCAAACTCTTACTGGAAACGAACGCTTCAACCTAGAATAGTGAAAATTGGCAGCCAAGTTGACTTAGTGAACTGATCACTACCACAGAGAATCATCAAGATTGGGTGAAAAAAGGTTTGCCGAGATTTCAGAAAACCAGGACTTTTGGACAATTGGCACAACTTTCCAATGAAAGTGTATTTAGGCAGTCTCCAGATAGGGCTGCTTCAAGAGGAAACAAACCATAGAGACAGAACCTAAAACTACTTTATTTTTTCCATTTTCAAAGTGCTAGCACAAACCGTGTTTCATTTAGAGTTCCAAACACATGTATCTATATAGGAGAAAACAGAGTGAAACCTAAAAATTCAAACTCTTACTGGAAACGAAGGCTTCAAATTAGAAGAGTGAAAATTGGGCAGCCAAGTGGACTTAGTGAACTGATCACTACCACAGAGAATCATCAAGATTGGGTGAAAAAAATGTTTGCCGAGATTTCAGAAAACCAGTACTTTTGGACACTTGGCAAACCTTTCCAATGAAAATGTCTTTAGGCAGTCTCTGCTTAGGGCTGCTTCAAGAGGAAACAATCCTTAGAGACAGAACTTAGAACTACTTTATTTTGTCAATTTTCAAAGAGCTAGCACCTACCGAGTTTCATTTAGAGTTCCCAACACACCTATCTATATAGGAGAAAACAGAGTGAAACCTAAAAATTCAAACTCTTACTGGAAACGAACGCTTCAACCAAGAAGAGTGAAAATTGGGCAGCCAAGTGGACATAGTGAACTGATCATTACCACAGAGAATCATCAAGATTGGGTGAAAAAATGTTTGGCGAGATTTCAGAAAACCAGTAATTTTGGACGCTTGGCACACATTTCTAATGAATGTGTATTTAGGCAGTCTCTAGTTAGGGCTGCTTCAAGGGGAAACAAACCATAGAGACAGAACCTAAAACTACTTTATTTTGTAAAATTTCAAAGAGCTAGCACAAACCGTGTTTCATTTAGAGTTCCCAACACATCTATCTATATAGGAGAAAACAGAGTAAAACCTAAAAATTCAAACTCTTACTGGAAACGAACGCTTCAACCTAGAAGAGTGAAAATTGGGCAGCCAAGTGGACTTACTGAACTGATCACTACCAGAGAGAATCATCAAGATTGGGTGAAAAGATGTTTGCCGAGATTTAAGAAAACCAGTATGTTTGGACGCTTGGCACACCTTTCCAATGAAAGTGTATATAGGCAGTCTCTAGGTAGGGCTGCTTCAAGAGGAAACAAACCATAGAGACAGAAACTAAAACTTCTTTATTTTGTCAAATTTCAAAGAGCTAGCACAAACCGTGTTTCATTTAGAGTTCCCAACACATCTATCTATATAGGAGAAAACAGAGTGAAACCTAAAAATTCAAACTCTTACTGGAAACGAAGGCTTCAAATTAGAAGAGTGAAAATTGGGCAGCCAAGTGGACTTAGTGAACTGATCACTACCACAGAGAATCATCAAGATTGGGTGAAAAAAATGTTTGCTGAGATTTCAGAAAACCAGTACTTTTGGACACTTGGCAAACCTTTCCAATGAAAATGTCTTTAGGCAGTCTCTGCTTAGGGCTGCTTCAAGAGGAAACAAACCTTAGAGACAGAACTTAGAACTACTTTATTTTGTCAATTTTCAAAGAGCTAGCACCTACCGAGTTTCATTTAGAGTTCCCAACACACCTATCTATATAGGAGAAAACAGAGTGAAACCTAAAAATTCAAACTCTTACTGGAAACGAACGCTTCAACCAAGAAGAGTGAAAATTGGGCAGCCAAGTGGACATAGTGAACTTATCATTACCACAGAGAATCATCAAGATTGGGTGAAAAAATGTTTGGCGAGATTTCAGAAAACCAGTAATTTTGGACGCTTGGCACACATTTCTAATGAATGTGTATTTAGGCAGTCTCTAGTTAGGGCTGCTTCAAGAGGAAACAAACCATAGAGACAGAACCTAAAACTACTTTATTTTGTAAAATTTCAAAGAGCTAGCACAAACCGTGTTTCATTTAGAGTTCCCAACACATCTATCTATATAGGAGAAAACAGAGTAAAACCTAAAAATTCAAACTCTTACTGGAAACGAACGCTTCAACCTAGAAGAGTGAAAATTGGGCAGCCAAGTGGACTTACTGAACTGATCACTACCAGAGAGAATCATCAAGATTGGGTGAAAAGATGTTTGCCGAGATTTAAGAAAACCAGTATGTTTGGACGCTTGTCACACCTTTCCAATGAAAGTGTATATAGGCAGTCTCTAGGTAGGGCTGCTTCAAGAGGAAACAAACCATAGAGACAGAAACTAAAACTTCTTTATTTTGTCAAATTTCAAAGAGCTAGCACAAACCGTGTTTCATTTAGAGTTCCAAACACATCTATCTATATAGGTGAAAACAGAGTGAAACCTAAAAATTCAAACTCTTACTGGAAACGAATGCTTCCACCTTGAAGAGTGAAAATTGGGCAGCCAAGTGGATCTAGTGAACTGATCATTACCACAGAGAATCATCAAGATTGGGTGAAAAAAGGTTTGCCGAGATTTCAGAAAACCAGTACTTTTGGACGCTTGGCACACCATTCCAATGAAAATGTCTTTAGGCAGTCTCTGTTTAGGGCTGCTTCAAGAGGAAACAAACCTTAGAGACAGAACTTAGAACTACTTTATTTTGTCAATTTTCAAGGAGCTAGCACAAACCGTGTTTCATTTATACTTCCCAACACATCTATCTATATAGGAGAAAACAGAGTGAAACCTAAAAATTCAAACTCTTACTGGAAACGAACGCTTCAACCTAGAGTTTGAAAATTGGGCAGCCAAGTGGGCTTAGTGGACTGATCATTACCACAATGTCTCATCAAGATTGGGTGAAAAAATGTTTGCCGAGATTTCGGAAAACCAGTACTTTCGGACGCTTGGCACACCTTTCCAATGAAAGTGTATTTAGGCAGTCTCTATTAGGGCTGCTTCAAGAGGAAATGAACCATAGAGACAGAACTTAGAACTACTTTATTTTGTCAATTTTCAAAGAGCTAGCACAAACCGTGTTTCATTTAGAGTTCCAAACACATCTATCTATATAGGAGAAAACAGAGTGAAACCTAAAAATTCAAACTCTTACTGGAAATGAACGCTTCAACCTAGAAGAGTGAAAATTGGGCAGCCAAGTGGGCTTAGTGAACTGATCACTACCACAGAGAATCATCCAGATTGGGTGAAAAAATGTTTGCCGAGATTTCAGAAAACCAGTACTTTTGGACGCTTGGCACACCTTTCCAATGAAAATGTCTTTAGGCAGTCTCTGCCTAGGGCTGCTTCAAGAGGAAACAAACCATAGAGACAGAACTTAGAACTACTTTTTTTTTTCAATTTTCAAAGAGCTAGCTCAAACCGTGTTTCATTTAGAGTTCTTAACACATCTATCTATATAGGAGAAAACAGAGTGAAACCTGAAAATTCAAACTCTTACTGGAAACGAACGCTTCAACCTAGAAGAGTGAAAATTTGGCAGCCAAGTGGGCGTAGTGAACTGATCACTACCACAGAGAATCATCAAGATTGGGTGAAAAAGGTTTGCTGAGATTTCAGGAAACCAGTACTTTTGGACGCTTGGCACATTTTTCCAATGAAAATGTCTTTAGGCAGTCTCTGCTTAGGGCTGCTTCAAGAGGAAACAAACCTTAGAGACAGAACTTAGAAGTACTTTATTTTGTCAATTTTCAAAGAGCTAGCACAAACCGTGTTTCATTTAGAGTTCCCAATACATCTATCTATATAGGTGAAAACAGAGTGAAACCTAAAAATTCAAACACTTACTGGAAACGAACGCTTCAACCTAGAAGAGTGAACATTGAGCAGACATGTGGGCTTAGTGAACTGATCATTACCACAATGTCTCATCAAGATTGGGTGAAAAAAGGTTTGCCGAGATTTCAGAAAACCAGTACTTTTGGAAGCTTGGCACACCTTTCCAATGAAAATGTCTTTAGGCAGTCTCTGCTTAGGGCTGCTTCAAGAGGAAACAAACCTTAGAGACAGAACTTAGAACTACTTTATTTTGTCATTTTTCAAAGAGCTAGCACAAACCGTGTTTCTTTTAGAGTTCCCAACACATGTATCTATATAGGAGAAAACAGAGTGAAACCTAAAAATTCAAACTCTTACTGGAAACGAACGCTTCAACCAAGAAGAGTGAAAACTGGGAAGCCAAGTGGACTTAGTGAACTGATCATTACCACAGAGAATCATCAAGATTGGTTGAAAAAATGTTTGCCGAGATTTCAGAAAACCAGTACTTTTGGACGCTTGGCACACCTTTCCAATGAAAGTGTCTTTAGGCAGTCTCTAGTTAGGCCTGCTTCAAGAGGAAACAAACCTTAGAGACAGAACTTAGAACTACTTTATTTTGTCAATTTTCAAAGAGCTAGCACAAACCGTGTTTCATTTAGAGTTCCCAACACATCTGTCTATATAGGAGAAAACAGAGTAAAACCTAAAAATTCAAACTCTTCCTGGAAACGAACGCTTCAACCTAGAAGAGTGAAAATTGGGCAGCCAAGTGGACTTAGTGAACTGATCACTGCCACAGAGAATCATCAAGATTGGGTGAAAAAATGTTTAACGAGATTTCAGAACACCAGTACTTTTGGACGATTGGCACACCTTTCTAATGAAAGTGTATTTAGGCAGTCTCTAGTTAGGGCTGCTTCAAGAGGAAACAAACCATAGAGACAACCTAAAACTACTTTATTTTGTCAAATTTCAAAGAGCTAGCACAAACCGTGTTTCATTTAGAGTTCCCAACACATCTATCTATATATTAGAGAACATAGTAAAACCTAAAATTCACACTCTTACTGGAAACGAACGCTTCAACCTAGACGAGTGGAAATTCAGCAGCCCAGTGGACTTAGTGAACTGATCATTTCCACAGAGAATCATCAAGATAGGGTGAAAAAATGTTTGCAGAGATTTCAGAAAACCAGTACTTTTGGACGCTTGGCACACCATTCCAATGAAAGTGTATTTAGGCAGTCTCTAGTTAGGGGTGCTTCAAGAGGAAACAAACCATAGAGACAGAACCTAAAACTACTTTATTTTGTCAATTTTCAAAGATCTAGCACAAACCGAGTTTCATTTAGAGTTCCAAACACATCTATCTATATAGTAGAAAAGAGAGTGAAACCTAAAAATTCAAACTTTTAATGGAAACGAACGCTTCAACCTAGAGTGTGAACATTGGGCAGCCAAGTGGGCTTAGTGAACTGATCATTACCACAATGTCTCATCAAGATTGGGTGAAAAAAGGTTTGCCGAGATTTCAGAAAACCAGTACTTTTGGAGGCTTGGCACACCTTTCCAATGAAAATGTCTTTAGGCAGTCTCTGCTTAGGGCTGCTTCAAGAGGAAACAAATCTTAGAGAGAGAACTTAGAACTACTTTATTTTGTCAGTTTTCAAAGAACTAGCACAAACCGTTATTCATTTAGAGTTCCCAACACATCTATCTATATAGGAGAAAACAGAGTAAAACCTAAAAATTCAAACTCTTACTGGAAACGAACGTTTCAACCTAGAAGAGTGAAAATTGGGCAGCCAAGTGGGCTTAGTGAACTGATCACTACCCCAGAGAATCATCAAGATTGGGTGAAAAAAGGTTTGCCGAGATTTCAGAAAACCAGTAGTTTTGGACGCTTGGCACACCTTTCTAATGAAAGTGTATTTAGGCAGTCTCTAGTTAGGGCTGCTTCAAGAGGAAACAAACCATAGACACAGAACCTAAAACTACTTTATTTTGTCAAATTTCAAAGAGCTAGCACAAATCGTGTTTCATTTAGAGTTCCCAACACATCTATCTATATAGGAGAAAACAGAGTAAAACCAAAAAATTCAAACTCTTACTGGAAACGAACGCTTCAACCTAGAAGAGTGAAAATTGGGCAGCCAAGTGGGCTTAGTGAACTGATCACTACCCCAGAGAATCATCAAGATTGGGTGAAAAAAGGTTTGCCGAGATTTAAGAAAACCAGTACTTTTGGACTCTTGGCAAACCTTTCCAATTAAAATGTCTTTAGGCAGTCTCTGCTTAGGGCTGCTTCAAGAGGAAACAAACCATGAACACAGAACCTAAAACTACTTTATTTTGTCAATTTTCAAAGAGCTAGCAAAAACCGTGTTTCATTTAGAGTTCCCAACACATCTATCTATATAGGAGAAAACAGAGTGAAACATAAAAATTCAAACTCTTACTGGAAACGAACGCTTCAACTTAGAGTGTGAAAATTGGGCAGCCAAGTAGGCTTTGTGAACTGATCATTACCACAATGTCTCATCAAGATTGGGTGAAAAAAGGTTTGCCGAGATTTCGGAAAACCAGTACTTTGGACGCATGGCACACCTTTCCAATGAAAATGTCTTTAGGCAGTCTCTGCTTAGGGCTGCTTCAAGAGGAAACAAACCTTAGAGGCAGAACTTAGAACTACTTTATTTTGTTAATTTTCAAAGAGCTAGCAAAAACCGTGTTTCATTTAGAGTTCCAAACACATCTATCTGAATGGGAGAAAACAGAGTGAAACCTAAAAATTCAAACTCTTACTGGAAACGAACGCTTCAACCTAGAAGAGTGAAAATTGTGCAGCCAGGTGGGCTTAGTGAACTGATCATTACCACAATGTCTCATCAAGATTGGGTGAAAAAAGTTTTGCCGAGATCAGAAAACCAGTACTTTTGGACGCTTGGCACACCTTTCCAATGAAAATGTCTTTAGGCAGTCTCTGCTTAGGGCTGCTTCAAGAGGAAACAAACCTTATAGACAGAACTTAGAACTACTTTATTTTGTCAATTTTCAAAGAGCTAGCACAAACCGTGTTTCATTTAGAGTTCCCAACACATCTATCTATATAGGAGAAAACAGAGTGAAACCTAAAAATTCAAACTCTTACTGGAAACGAAGGCTTCAACCTAGAAGAGTGAAAACTGGGCAGCCAAGTGGACTTAGTGAACTGATCATTACCACAGAGAATCATCAAGATTGGGTGAAAAAATGTTTGCCGAGATTTCAGAAAACCAGTACTTTTGGACGCTTGGCACACCTTTCCAATGAAAATGTCTTTAGGCAGTCTCTGCTTAGGGCTGCTTCAAGAGGAAACAAACCTTGGAGACAGAACTTAGAACTACTTTATTTTGTCAATTTTCAAAGAGCAAGCACAAACCGTGTTTCATTTAGAGTTCCCAACACATCTATCTATATAGGAGAAAACAGAGTGATACCTAAAAATTCAAACTCTTACTGGAAACGAACGCTTCAACCTAGAAGAGTGAAAACTGGGCAGCTAAGTGGACTTAGTGAACTGATCATTACCACAGAGAATCATCAAGTTTGGGTGAATAAATATTTGCCAGAGTTCAGAAAACCAGTACTTTTGGACGCTTGGCACACCTTTCCAATGAAAGTGTATTTAGGCAGTCTCTAGTTAGGGCTGCTTCAAGAGGAAACAAACCATAGAGACAGAACCTAAAACTACTTTATTTTGTCAATTTTCAAAGAGCTAGCACAAACCGTGTTTCATTTAGAGTCCCAAACACATCTATCTATATAGGAGAAAACAGAGTGAAACCTAAAAATTCAAACTCTTACTGGAAACGAACGCTTCAACCTAGAAGAGTGAAAAATGGGCAGCAAAGTGGGCTTAGTGAACTGATCACTACCACAGAGAATCATCAAGATTGGGTGCAAAAATGTTTGCCGAGATTTCAGAAAACCAGTGCTTTTGGACGCTTGGCACACCTTTCCAATGAAAATGTCTTTAGGCAGTCTCTGCTTAGGGCTGCTTCAAGAGGAAACAAACCATAGAGACAGAACTTAGAACTACTTTTTTTTTTCAATTTTCAAAGAGCTAGCTCAAACCGTGTTTCATTTAGAGTTCCCAACACATCTATCTATATAGGAGAAAACAGAGTGAAACCTAAAAATTCAAACTCTTACTGGAAACGAACGCTTCAACCTAGAAGAGTGAAAATTGGGCAGCCAAGTGGACTTAGTGAACTGATCACTACCCCAGAGAATCATCAAGATTGGGTGAAAAAGTTTTGCGGAGATTTCAGAAAACCAGTACTTTTGGACGCTTGGCACACCTTTCCAATGAAAAGGTCTTTAGTCAGTCTCTGCTTAGGGCTGCTTCAAGAGGAAACAAACCTTAGAGACAGAACTTAGAACTACTTTTTTTTGTCAATTTTCAAAGAGCTAGAACAATCCGTGTTTCATTTAGAGTTCCCAACACATCTATCTATATAGGAGAAAACGGAGTGATACCTAAAAATTGAAAGTCTTACTGGAAATGAACGCTTCAACCTAGAAGAGTGAAAATTGGGCAGCCAAGTGGACTTAGTGAACTGATCACTACCACAGTGAATCATCAAGATTGGGTGAAAAAATGTTTGCCGAGATTTCAGAAAACCAGTACGTTTGGACGCTTGGCACACCTCTCCAATGAAAGTGTATTTAGGCAGTCTCTAGGTAGGGTTGCTTCAAGAGGAAACAAACCATAGAGACAGAACCTAAAATTATTTTATTTTGTCAAATTTGAAAGAGCTAGCACAAAACATGTTTCATTTAGAGTTAGAAACATATCTATCTATGTAGGAGAAAACAGAGTGAAACCTAAAAATTCAAACTCTTACTGGAAACGAAAGCTTCAAACTAGAGTGTGAAAATTGGGCAGCCAAGTGGGCTTAGTGAACTGATCATTACCACAATGTCTCATCAAAATTGGGTGAAAAAAGGTTTGCCGAAGTTTCAGAAAACCAGTACTTTTGGACGCTTGGCACACCTTTCCAATGAAAATGTCTTTAGACAGTCTCTGCTTCGGGCTGCTTCAAGAGGAAACAAACAACAGAGACAATCTAAAACTACTTTATTTTGTCATATTTCAAAGAGCTAGCACAAACCGTGTTTCATTAAGAGTTCCCAACACATCTACCTATATAGGAGAAAACAGAGTAAAACCCAAAAATTAAAACTCTTACTGGAAATGAACGCTTCAACCTAGAAGAGTGAAAATTGGGCAGCCAAGTGGACTTAGTGAACTGATCATTATCACAGAGAATCATCAAGATTGGGTGAAAAAATGTTTGCCGAGATTTCAGAAAACCAGTACTTTTGGACGCTTGGCACACCTTTCCATTGAAAGTGTATTTAGGCAGTCTCTAATTAGGGCTGCTTCAAGAGGAAACAAACCATAGAAACAGAACCTAAAACTACTTTATTTTGTGAATTCTCAAAGAGCTAGCACAAACCGTGTTTCATTTAGAGTTCCAAACACATCTATCTATATAGGAGAAAACAGAGTGAAACCTAAAAATTCAAACTCTTACTGGAAACGAACGCTTCAACCTAGAGTGTGAAAATTGGGCAGCCAAGTGGGCTTAGTGAACTGATGATTAGCACAATGTCTCATCAAGATTGGGAGAAAAAAGGTTTGCCGAGATTCGGAAAACCAGTACTTTTGGACGCTTGGCACACCTTTCCAATGAAAATGTCTTTAGGCAGTCTCTGCTTAGGGCTGCTTCAAGAGGAAACAAACCTTAGAAAAAGAACTTAGAACTACTTTATTTTGTCAGTTTTCAAAGAGCTAGCACAAACCGTGTTTCATTTAGAGATCCCAACACATCTATCTATATAGGAGAAAACAGAGTAAAACCTAAAAATTCAAACTCTTACTGGAAACGAATGCTTCAACCAAGAAGAGTGAAAACATGGAAGCCAAGTGGACTTAGTGAACCGATCATTACCACAGAGAATCATCAAGATTGGTTGAAAAAATGTTTGCCGAGATTTCAGAAAACCAGTACTTTTGGACGCTTGGCACACCTTTCCAATGAAAGTGTATTTAGGCAGTCTCTAGTTAGGGCTGCTTCAAGAGGAAACAAACCATAGACACAGAACCTAAAACTACTTTATTTAGTCAAATTTCAAAGAGCTAGCACAAACCGTGTTTCATTTAGAGTTCCCAACACATCTATCTATATAGGAGAAAACAGAGTGAAACCTAAAAATTCAAACTCTTACTGGAAACGAATGCTTCAACCTAGAAGAGTGAAAATTGGGCAGCCAAGTGGACTTAGTGAACTGATCACTACCACAGAGAATCATCAAGATTGGGTGAAAAAATGTTTGCCGAGATTTCAGAAAACCAGGACTTTTGGACGCTTGGCACACCTTTCTAATGAAAGTGTATTTAGGCAGTCTCTAGTTAGGGCTGCTTCAAGAGGAAACAAACCATAGACACAGAACCTAAAACTACTTTATTTTGTCAAATTTCAAAGAGCTAGCACAAATCGTGTTTCATTTAGAGTTCCCAACACATCTATCTATATAGGAGAAAACAGAGTAAAACCAAAAAATTCAAACTCTTACTGGAAACGAACGCTTCAACCTAGAAGAGTGAAAATTGGGCAGCCAAGTGGGCTTAGTGAACTGATCACTACCCCAGAGAATCATCAAGATTGGGTGAAAAAAGGTTTGCCGAGATTTAAGAAAACCAGTACTTTTGGACTCTTGGCAAACCTTTCCAATTAAAATGTCTTTAGGAAGTCTCTGCTTAGGGCTGCTTCAAGAGGAAACAAACCATGAACACAGAACCTAAAACTACTTTATTTTGTCAATTTTCAAAGAGCTAGCAAAAACCGTGTTTCATTTAGAGTTCCCAACACATCTATCTATATAGGAGAAAACAGAGTGAAACCTAAAAATTCAAACTCTTACTGGAAACGAACGCTTCAACCTAGAAGAGTGAAAATTGTGCAGCCAGGTGGGCTTAGTGAACTGATCATTACCACAATGTCTCATCAAGATTGGGTGAAAAAAGTTTTGCCGAGATTTCAGAAAACCAGTACTTTTGGACGCTTGGCACACCTTTCCAATGAAAATGTCTTTAAGCAGTCTCTGCTTAGGGCTGCTTCAAGAGGAAACAAACCTTATAGACAGAACTTAGAACTACTTTATTTTGTCAATTTTCAAAGAGCTAGCACAAACCGTGTTTCATTTAGAGTTCCCAACACATCTATCTATATAGGAGAAAACAGAGTGAAACCTAAAAATTCAAACTCTTACTGGAAACGAAGGCTTCAACCTAGAAGAGTGAAAACTGGGCAGCCAAGTGGACTTAGTGAACTGATCATTACCACAGAGAATCATCAAGATTGGGTGAAAAAATATTTGCCGAGATTTCAGAAAACCAGTAATTTTGGACGCTTGGCACACTTTTCCAATGAAAATTTCTTTAGGCAGTCTCTAGTTAGGGCTGCTTCAAGAGGAAACAAACCATAGAGACAGAACCTAAAACTACTTTATTTTGTCAATTTTCAAAGACCTAGCACAAACCGTGTTTCATTTAGAGTTCCAAACACATCTATCTATATAGGAGAAAACAGAGTGAAACCTAAAAATTCAAACTCTTACTGAAAACGAACGCTTCAACCAAGAAGAGTGAAAATTAGGCAGGCAAGTTGGCTTAGAGAACTGATCATTACCACAGAGAATCATCAAGATTGGGTGAAAAAATGTTTGCCGAGATTTCAGAAAACCAGTACTTTTGGTCGCTTGGCACACCTTTCTAATGAAAGTGTATTTAGGCAGTCTCTAGTTAGGGCTGCTTCAAGAGGAAACAATCCATAGACAAAGAACCTAAAACTACTTTATTTTGTCAATTTTCAAAGATCTAGCACAAACCGTGTTTCATTTAGAGTTCCAAACACATCTATCTATATAGGAGAAAACAGAGTGGAACCTAAAAATTCAAACTCTTACTGGAAACGAACGCTTCAACCTAGAGTGTGAAAATTGGGCAGCCAAGTGGGCTTAGTGAACTGATCACTACCACAGAGAATCATCAAGATTGGGTGAAAAAATGTTTTCCGTGATTTCAGAAAACCAGTACTTTTGGACGCTTGGCACACCTTTCCAATGAAAGTGTATTTAGGAAGTCTCTAGTTAGGGCTGCTTCAAGAGGAAACAAACCATAGAGAAAGAACTTAGAACTACTTTATTTTGTCAATTTTCAAAGAGCTAGCACAAACCGTGTTTCATTTAGAGTTCCAACACTTCTATCTATATAGGAGAAAACAGAGTGAAACCTAAAAATTCAAACTCTTACTGGAAACGAACGCTTCAACCTAGAGTGTGAAAATTGGGCAGCCAAGTGGGCTTAGTGAACTGATGATTACCACAATGTCTCATCAAGTTTGGGTGAAAAAAGGTTTGCCGAGATTTCGGAAAACCAGTACTTTTGGACGCTTGGCACACCTTTCTAATGAAAGTGTATTTAGGAAGTCTCTAGTTAGGGCTGCTTCAAGAGGAAACAAACCATAGAGACAGAACCTAATACTATTTATTTTGTCAAATTTCAAACAGCTAGCACAAACCGTGTTTCATTTAGAGTTCCCAACACATCTATCTATATAGGAAAAAACAGAGTAAAACCCAAAAATTCAAACTCTTACTGGAAACGAACGCTTCAACCTAGAAGAGTGAAAATTGGGCAGCCCAGTGAACTTAGTGAACTGATCATTACCACAGAGAATCATCAAGATTGGGTGAAAAAATGTTTGCCGAGATTTCAGAAAACCAGTACTTTTGGACGCTTGGCACACCATTCCAATGAAAGTGTATTTAGGCAGTCTCTAGTTAGGGCTGCTTCAAGAGGAAACAAACCATGAACACAGAACCTAAAACTACTTTATTTTGTCAATTTTCAAAGAGCTAGCATAAACCGTGTTTCATTTAGAGTTCCCAACACATCTATCTATATAGGAGAAAACAGAGTGAAACCTAAATATTCAAACTCTTACTGGAAACGAACGCTTCAACCCAGAAGTGTGAAAACTGGGCAGCCAAGTGGACTTAGTGAACTGATCATTACCACAGAGAATCATCAAGATTGAGTGAAAAAATGTTTGCCGAGATTTCAGAAAACCAGTACTTTTGGACGCTTGGCACACCTTTCTAATGAAAGTGTATTTAGGCAGTCTCTAGTTAGGGCTGCTTCAAGAGGAAACAAACCATAGAGACAGAACCTAAAACTACTTTATTTTGTCAATTTTCAAAGAGCTAGCATAAACCGTGTTTCATTTAGAGTTCCCAACACATCTATCTATATAGGAGAAAACAGAGTGAAACCTAAATATTCAAACTCTTACTGGAAACGAACGCTTCAACCCAGAAGTGTGAAAACTGGGCAGCCAAGTGGACTTAGTGAACTGATCATTACCACAGAGAATCATCAAGATTGAGTGAAAAAATGTTTGCCGAGATTTCAGAAAACCAGTACTTTTGGACGCTTGGCACACCTTTCTAATGAAAGTGTATTTAGGCAGTCTCTAGTTAGGGCTGCTTCAAGAGGAAACAAACCATAGAGACAGAACCTAAAACTACTTTATTTTGTCAATTTTCAAAGAGCTATCAAAAACCGTGTTTCATTTAGAGTTCCAAACATATCTATCTATATAGGAGAAAACAGGGTGAAACCGAAAACTTCGAGCTCTTACTGGAAACGAACGCTTCAACCTAGAAGAGTGAAAATTGGGCAGCCAAGTGGGCTTCGTGAACTGATCACTACCACAGAGAATCATCCAGATTGGGTGAAAAAATGTTTGCCGAGATTTCAGAAAACCAGTAGTTTTGGACGCTTGGCACACCTTTCTAAAGAATATGTCATTAGGCAGTCTCTGCCTAGGTCTGCTTCAAGAGGAAACAAACCATAGAGACAGAACTTAGAACTACTTTTTTTTTTCAATTTTCAAAGAGCTAGCTCAAACCGTGTTTCATTTAGAGTTCCCAACACATCTATCTATATAGGAGAAAACAGAGTGAAACCTAAAAATTCAAACTCTTACTGGAAACGAACGCTTCAACCTAGAAGAGTGAAAATTGGGCAGCCAAGTGGACTTAGTGAACTGATCACTACCACAAAGAATCATCAAGATTGGGTGAAAAAATGTTTGCCGAGATTTCAGAAAACCAATACTTTTGGACGCTTGTCACACCTTTCTAATGAAAGTGTATTTAGGCAGTCTCTAGTTAGGGCTGCTTCAAGAGGAAACAAACCATAGACACAGAACCTAAAACTACTTTATTTTGTCAAATTTCAAAGAGCTAGCACAAATCGTGTTTCATTTAGAGTTCCCAACACATCTATCTATATAGGAGAAAACAGAGTAAAACCAAAAAATTCAAACTCTTACTGGAAACGAACGCTTCAACCTAGAAGAGTGAAAATTGGGCAGCCAAGTGGGCTTAGTGAACTGATCACTACCCCAGAGAATCATCAAGATTGGGTGAAAAAAGGTTTGCCGAGATTTAAGAAAACCAGTACTTTTGGACTCTTGGCAAACCTTTCCAATTAAAATGTCTTTAGGCAGTCTCTGCTTAGGGCTGCTTCAAGAGGAAACAAACCATGAACACAGAACCTAAAACTACTTTATTTTGTCAATTTTCAAAGAGCTAGCAAAAACCGTGTTTCATTTAGAGTTCCCAACACATCTATCTATATAGGAGAAAACAGAGTGAAACCTAAAAATTCAAACTCTTACTGGAAACGAACGCTTCAACCTAGAAGAGTGAAAATTGTGCAGCCAGGTGGGCTTAGTGAACTGATCATTACCACAATGTCTCATCAAGATTGGGTGAAAAAAGTTTTGCCGAGATTTCAGAAAACCAGTACTTTTGGACGCTTGGCACACCTTTCCAATGAAAATGTCTTTAGGCAGTCTCTGCTTAGGGCTGCTTCAAGAGGAAACAAACCTTATAGACAGAACTTAGAACTACTTTATTTTGTCAATTTTCAAAGAGCTAGCACAAACCGTGTTTCATTTAGAGTTCCCAACACATCTATCTATATAGGAGAAAACAGAGTGAAACCTAAAAATTCAAACTCTTACTGGAAACGAAGGCTTCAACCTAGAAGAGTGAAAACTGGGCAGCCAAGTGGACTTAGTGAACTGATCATTACCACAGAGAATCATCAAGATTGGGTGAAAAAATGTTTGCCGAGATTTCAGAAAACCAGTACTTTTGGACGCTTGGCACACCTTTGCAATGAAAATGTCTTTAGGCAGTCTCTGCCTAGGGCTGCTCAAGAGGAAACAAACCATAGAGACAGAACTTAGAACTACTTTTTTTTTCAATTTTCAAAAAGCTAGCACCTACCGTGTTTCATTTAGAGTTCCCAACACATCTATCTATATAGGAGAAAACAGAGTGAAACCTAAAAATTCAAACTCTTACTGAAAACGAACGCTTCAACCAAGAAGAGTGAAAATTGGGCAGGCAAGTTGGCTTAGTGAACTGATCACTACCACAGAGAATCATCAAGATTGGGTGAAAAAATATTTGCCGAGATTTCAGAAAACCAGTACTTTTGGACGCTTGGCACACTTTTCCAATGAAAATTTCTTTAGGCAGTCTCTAGTTAGGGCTGCTTCAAGAGGAAACAAACCATAGAGACAGAACCTAAAACTACTTTATTTTGTCAATTTTCAAAGACCTAGCACAAACCGTGTTTCATTTAGAGTTCCAAACACATCTATCTATATAGGAGAAAACAGAGTGAAACCTAAAAATTCAAACTCTTACTGAAAACGAACGCTTCAACCAAGAAGAGTGAAAATTAGGCAGGCAAGTTGGCTTAGAGAACTGATCATTACCACAGAGAATCATCAAGATTGGGTGAAAAAATGTTTGCCGAGATTTCAGAAAACCAGTACTTTTGGTCGCTTGGCACACCTTTCTAATGAAAGTGTATTTAGGCAGTCTCTAGTTAGGGCTGCTTCAAGAGGAAACAATCCATAGACAAAGAACCTAAAACTACTTTATTTTGTCAATTTTCAAAGATCTAGCACAAACCGTGTTTCATTTAGAGTTCCAAACACATCTATCTATATAGGAGAAAACAGAGTGGAACCTAAAAATTCAAACTCTTACTGGAAACGAACGCTTCAACCTAGAGTGTGAAAATTGGGCAGCCAAGTGGGCTTAGTGAACTGATCACTACCACAGAGAATCATCAAGATTGGGTGAAAAAATGTTTTCCGAGATTTCAGAAAACCAGTACTTTTGGACGCTTGGCACACCTTTCCAATGAAAGTGTATTTAGGAAGTCTCTAGTTAGGGCTGCTTCAAGAGGAAACAAACCATAGAGAAAGAACTTAGAACTACTTTATTTTGTCAATTTTCAAAGAGCTAGCACAAACCGTGTTTCATTTAGAGTTCCAACACTTCTATCTATATAGGAGAAAACAGAGTGAAACCTAAAAATTCAAACTCTTACTGGAAACGAACGCTTCAACCTAGAGTGTGAAAATTGGGCATCCAAGTGGGCTTAGTGAACTGATGATTACCACAATGTCTCATCAAGTTTGGGTGAAAAAAGGTTTGCCGAGATTTCGGAAAACCAGTACTTTTGGACGCTTGGCACACCTTTCTAATGAAAGTGTATTTAGGAAGTCTCTAGTTAGGGCTGCTTCAAGAGGAAACAAACCATAGAGACAGAACCTAAAACTATTTATTTTGTCAAATTTCAAACAGCTAGCACAAACCGTGTTTCATTTAGAGTTCCCAACACATCTATCTATATAGGAAAAAACAGAGTAAAACCCAAAAATTCAAACTCTTACTGGAAACGAACGCTTCAACCTAGAAGAGTGAAAATTGGGCAGCCCAGTGAACTTAGTGAACTGATCATTACCACAGAGAATCATCAAGATTGGGTGAAAAAATGTTTGCCGAGATTTCAGAAAACCAGTACTTTTGGACGCTTGGCACACCATTCCAATGAAAGTGTATTTAGGCAGTCTCTAGTTAGGGCTGCTTCAAGAGGAAACAAACCATGAACACAGAACATAAAACTACTTTATTTTGTCAATTTTCAAAGAGCTAGCATAAACCGTGTTTCATTTAGAGTTCCCAACACATCTATCTTTATAGGAGAAAACAGGGTGAAACCGAAAACTTCGAGCTCTTACTGGAAACGAACGCTTCAACCTAGAAGAGTGAAAATTGGGCAGCCAAGTGGGCTTCGTGAACTGATCACTACCACAGAGAATCATCCAGATTGGGTGAAAAAATGTTTGCCGAGATTTCAGAAAACCAGTAGTTTTGGACGCTTGGCACACCTTTCTAAAGAATATGTCATTAGGCAGTCTCTGCCTAGGTCTGCTTCAAGAGGAAACAAACCATAGAGACAGAACTTAGAACTACTTTTTTTTTTCAATTTTCAAAGAGCTAGCTCAAACCGTGTTTCATTTAGAGTTCCCAACACATCTATCTATATAGGAGAAAACAGAGTGAAACCTAAAAATTCAAACTCTTACTGGAAACGAACGCTTCAACCTAGAAGAGTGAAAATTGGGCAGCCAAGTGGACTTAGTGAACTGATCACTACCACAAAGAATCATCAAGATTGGGTGAAAAAATGTTTGCCGAGATTTCAGAAAACCAATACTTTTGGACGCTTGTCACACCTTTCTAATGAAAGTGTATTTAGGCAGTCTCTAGTTAGGGCTGCTTCAAGAGGAAACAAACCATAGAGACAACCTAAAACTACTTTATTTTGTCAAATTTCAAAGAGCTAGCACAAACCGTGTTTCATTTAGAGTTCCCAACACATCTATCTATATAGGAGAAAACAGAGTAAAACCCCAAATTCAACTCTTACTGGAAACGAACGCTTCAACCTAGAAGAGTGAAAATTGGGAAGCCAAGTGGACTTAGTGAACTGGTCATAACCACAGAGAATCATCAAGATTGAGTGAAAAATTGTTTGCCGAGATTTCAGAAAACCAGTACTTTTGGACGCTTGGCACACCTTTCTAATGAAAGTGTATTTAGGCAGTCTCTAGTTAGGGCTGCTTCAAGAGGAAACAAACCATAGACAGAGAACCTAAAACTACTTTATTTTGTCAATTTTCAAAGAGCTAGCACAAACCGTGCTTCATTTAGAGTTCCAAACACATCTATTTATATAGGAGAAAACAGAATGAAACCTAAAAATTCAAACTCTTACTGGAAACGAAGGCTTCAACCTAGAAGAGTGAAAATTGGGCAGCCCAGTGGGCTTAGTGAACTGATCACTACCACAGAGAATCATCAAGATTGGGTGAAAAAATGTTTGCCGAGATTTCAGAAAACCAGTACTTTTGGACGCTTGGCACACCTTTCCAATGAAGATGTCTTTAGGCAATCTCAGCCTAGGGCTGCTCAAGAAGAAACAAACCATAGAGACAGAACTTAGAACTACTTTTTTTTTTCAATTTTAAAAAGCTAGCACACACCGTGTTTCATTTAGAGTTCCCAACACATCTATCTATATAGGAGAAAACAGAGTGAAACCTAAAAATTCAAACTCTTACTGGAAACGAACGCTTCAACCAGAAGAGTGAAAATTGGGCAGCCATGTGGGCTTAGTGAACTGATCATTACCACAATGTCTCATCAAGATTGGGTGAAAAAAGGTTTGCCGAGATTTCAGAAAACCAGTACTTTTGGACGCTTGGCACACCTTTCCAATGAAAATGTCTTGAGGCAGTCTCTGCTTAGGGCTGCTTCAAGAGGAAACAAAATTAGAGACAGAAATTAGAACTACTTTTTTTTTTCAATTTTCAATGAGCTAGATCAAACCGTGTTTCATTTAGAGTTCCCAACACATGTATCTATATAGGAGAAAACAGAGTGAAACCTAAAAATTCAAACTCTTACTGGAAACGAACGCTACAACCTAGAAGAGTGAAAATTGGGCAGCCATGTGGACTTAGTGAGCTGATCACTACCACAGAGAATCATCAAGATTGGGTGAAAAAATGTTTGCCGAGATTTCCGAAAAAGAGTACTTTTGGACGCTTGGCACACCTTTCTAATGAAAGTGTATTTAGGCAGTCTCTAGTTAGGGCTGCTTCAAGAGGAAGCAAACCATAGAGACAACCTAAAACTACTTTATTTTGTCATATTTCAAAGAGCTAACACAAACCGTGTTTCATTTAGAGTTCCCAACACATCTATCTATATAGGAGAAAACAGATTAAAACCCAAAAATTCAAACTCTTACTGGAAATGAACGCTTCAAAATAGAAGAGTGAAAATTGGGCAGCCAAGTGGACTTAGTGACCTGATCATTATCACAGAGAATCATCAAGATTGGGTGAAAAAATGTTTGCCGAGATTTCAGAAAACCAGTACTTTTGGACGCTTGGCACACCTTTCCATTGAAAGTGTATTTAGGCAGTCTCTAATTAGGGCAGCTTCAAGAGGAAACAAACCATAGAGACAGAACCTAAAACTACTTTTTTTTGTCAATTTTCAAAGAGCTAGCACAAACCGTGTTTCATTTAGAGTTCCCAACACATCTATCTATATAGGAGAAAACAGAGTGAAACCTAAAAATTCAAACTCTTACTGGAAACGAACGCTTCAACCTAGAAGAGGGAAAACTGGGTAGCCAAGTGGACTTAGTGATCTGATCATTACAACAGAGAATCATCAAGGTTGGGTGAAAAAATATTTGCCGAGATTTCAAAAAACCAGTACTTTTGGACGCTTGGCACACCTTTCCAATGAAAGTGTATTTAGGCAGTCTCTAGTTAGTGCTGCTTCAAGAGGAAACAAACCATAGAGACCGAACCTAAAAGTACTTTATTTTGTCAGTTTTCAAAGAGCTAGCACAAACCGTGTTTCATTTAGAGTTCCCAACACATCTATCTATATAGGAGAAAACAGATTAAAACCCAAAAATTCAAACTCTTACTGGAAATGAACGCTTCAAAATAGAAGAGTGAAAATTGGGCAGCCAAGTGGAATTAGTGAACTGATCATTATCATAGAGAATCATCAAGATTGGGTGGAAAAATGTTTGCCGAGATTTCAGAAAACCAGTACTTTTGGACGCTTGGCACACCTTTCCATTGAAAGTGTATTTAGGCAGTCTCTAATTAGGGCTGCTTCAAGAGGAAACAAACCATAGAGACAGAACCTAAAACTACTTTATTTTGTCAATTTTCAAAGAGCTAGCACAAACCGTGTTTCATTTAGAGTTCCAAACACATCTATCTATATTGGAGAAAACAGAGTGAAACCTAAAAATTCAAACTCTTACTGGAAACGAACGCTTCAACCTAGAAGAGTGAAAATTGGGCAGCCAAGTGGACGTAGGGAGCTGATCACTACCACAGAGAATCATCAAGATTTGGTGAAAAAATGTTTGCCGAGATTTCAGAAAACCAGTACTTTTGGACGCTTGGCACACCTTTCTAATGAAAGTGTATTTAGGCAGTCTCTAGTTAGGGCTGCTTCAAGAGGAAACAAACCATAGAGACAACCTAAAACTACTTTATTTTGTCATATTTCAAAGAGCTAGCACAAACCGTGTTTCATTTAGAGTTCCCAACACATCTATCTATATAGGAGAAAACAGAGTAAAACCCAAAAATTCAAACTCTTACTGGAAATGAACGCTTCAACCTAGAAGAGTGAAAATTGGGCAGCCAAGTGGACTTAGTGAACTGATCATTATCACAGAGAATCATCAAGATTGGGTGAAAAAATATTTGCCGAGATTTCAGAAAAGCAGTACTTTTGGACGCTTGGCACACCTTTCCATTGAAAGTGTATTTAGGAAGTCTCTAATTAGGGCTGCTTCAAGAGGAAACAAACCATAGAGACAGAACCTAAAACTACTTTATTTTGTCAATTTTCAAAGAGCTAGCACAAACCGTGTTTCATTTAGAGTTCCAAACACATCTATCTATATTGGAGAAAACAGAGTGAAACCTAAAAATTCAAACTCTTACTGCAAACGAACGCTTCAATCTAGAAGAGTGAAAATTGGGTAGCCAAGTGGGCTTAGTGAACTGATGATTACCACAGAGAATCATCAAGATTGGGTGAAAAAATGTTTGCCGAGATTTCAGAAAACCAGTACTTTTGGATGCTTGGCACACCTTTCCAATGAAAATGTCTTGAGGCAGTCTCTGCCTAGGGCTGCTTCAAGAGGAAACAAACCATAGAGACAGAACTTAGAACTACTTATTTTTTTCAATTTTCAATGAGCTAGCTCAAACCGTGTTTCATTTAGAGTTCCCAACACATGTATCTATATAGGAGAAAACAGAGTGAAACCTAAAAATTCAAACTCTTACTGGAAACGAACGCTTCAACCTAGAAGAGTGAAAATTGGGCAGCCAAGTGGACTTAGTTAGCTGATCACTACCACAGAGAATCATCAAGATTGGGGGAAAAAATGTTTGCCGAGATTTCAGAAAACCAGTACTTTTGGACGCTTGGCACACCTTTCTAATGAAAGTGTATTTAGGCAGTCTCTAGTTAGGACTGCTTCAAGAGGAAACAAACCATAGAGACAACCTAAAACTACTTTATTTTGTCATATTTCAAAGAGCTAGCACAAACCGTGTTTCATTTAGAGTTCCCAACACATCTATCTATATAGGAGAAAACAGAGTAAAACCCAAAAATTCAAACTCTTACTGGAAAGGAACGCTTCAACCTAGAAGAGTGAAAATTGGGCAGCCAAGTGGACTTAGTGAACTGATCATTATCATAGAGAATCATCAAGATTGGGTGAAAAAATGTTTGCCGAGATTTCAGAAAACCAGTACTTTTGGACGCTTGGCACACCTTTCTAATGAAAGTGTATTTAGGCAGTCTCTAGTTAGGGCTGCTTCAAGAGGAAACAAACCATAGAGAAAGAACCTAAAACTACTTTATTTTGTCAATTTTCAAAGAGCTAGCACAAACCGTGCTTCATTTAGAGTTCCAAACACATCTATCTAATAGGAGAAAACAGAGTGAAACCTAAAAATTCAAACTCTTACTGGAAACGAAGGCTTCAGCCTAGAAGAGTGATAATTGGGCAGCCAAGTGGACTTAGTGCACTGATTACTACCACAGAGAATCATAAAGATTGGGTGAAAAAAGGTTTGCCGAGATTTCAGAAAACCAGTACTTTTGTACGCTTGGCACACCTTTCCAATGAAAATGTCTTTAGGCAGTCTCTGCTTAGGGGTGCTTTAAGAGGAAACAAACCTTAGAGACAGAACTTAGAACTACTTTATTTTGTCAATTTTCAAACAGCTAGCACAAACCGTGTTTCATTTAGAGTTCCCAACACATCTATCTATATAGGAGAAAACAGAGTGAAACCTAAAAATTCAAACTCTTACTGGAAACGAACGCTTCCACCTAGAAGAGTGAAAATTGGGCAGCCAAGTGGACGTAGTGAACTGATCAGTACCACAGAGAATCATCAAGATTGGGTGAAAAAATGTTTGCCGAGATTTCAGAAAACCAGTACTTTTGGACGCTTGGCACACCTTTCCAATGAAAGTGTATTTAAGCGGTCTCTCGGTAGGGCTACTTCAAGAGGAAACAAACCATAGAGGCAGAACTTAAACTACTTTATTTTGACAAATTTCAAAGAGCTAGCACAAACCGTGTTTCATTTCGAGTTCCCAACACATCTATCTATATAGGAGAAAACAGAGTGAAACCTAAAATTTCAAACTCTTACTGGAAACAAACGCTTCAACCTAGAAGAGTGAAAATTGGGCAGCCAAGCGGACTTCGTGAACTGATCATTACCACAGAGAATCAACAAGATTGGGTGAAAAAAATGGTTGCCGAGATTTCAGAAAACCAGTACTTTTGGACGCTTGGCACACCTTTCCAATGAAAATGTGTTTAGGCAGTCTCTAGGTAGGGCTGCTTCAAGAGGAAACAAACCATAGAGACAGAACTTAGAACTACTTTATTTTGTCAATTTTCAAAGAGCTAGCACAAACCGTGTTTCATTTAGAGTTCCCAACACATCTATCTATATAGGAGAAAACAGAGTGAAACATAAAAATTCAAACTCTTACTGGAAACGAACGCTTCAACCTAGAGTGTGAAAATTGGGCAGCCAAGTGGGCTTAGTGAACTGATCATTACCACAATGTCTCATCAAGATTGGTTGAAAAAAGGTTTGCCGAGATTTCAGAAAACCAGTACTTTTGGACGCTTGGCACACCTTTCCAATAAAAATGTCTTTAGGCAGTCTCTGCTTAGCCCTGCTTCAAGAGGAAACAAACCTTAGAGACATAACTTAGAACTACTTTATTTTGTCAATTTTCAAAGAGCTAGCACAAACCGTATTTCATTTAGAGTTCCCAACACATCTATCTATATAGGAGAAAACAGAGTAAAACCTAAAAATTCAAACTCTTACTGGAAACGAACGCTTCAAACTAGAAGAGTGAAAATTGGACAGCCAAGTGGACTTAGTGAATTGGTCATTACCACAGAGAATCATCAAGATTAGGTAAAAAAATGTTTGCCGAGATTTCAGAAAACCAGTACTTTTGGACGCCTGGCACACCTTTCCAATGAAAGTTTATTTAGGCAGTCTCTAGTTAGGGCTGCTTCAAGAGGAAACAAACCATAGATACAGAACCTAAAACTACTTTATTTTGTCAATTTTCAAAGATCTAGCACAAACCGTGTTTCATTTAGAGTTCCCAACACATCTATCTATATAGGAGAAAACGGAGTGAAACTTAAAAATTCAAACTCTTTCTGGAAACGAACGCTTCAACCTGGAAGAGTGAAAATTGGGCAGCCAAGTGGGCTTAGTGAACTGATCACTACCACAGAGAATCATCAAGATTGGGTGAAAAAATGTTTGCCGAGATTTCAGAAAACCAGTACTTTTGTACGCTTGGCACACTTTCAAATGAAAGTGTATTTATGCAGTCTCTAGGTAGGGCTGCTTCAAGAGGAAACAAACCATAGAGACAGAACCTAAAACTACTTTATTTTGTCAAATTTCAAAGAGCTAGCACAAACCGTGTTTCATTTAGAGTTCCAAACACATCTATCTATATAGGAGACAACAGAGTGAAACCTAAAAATTCAAACTCTTACTGCAAACGAACGCTTCAACTTAGAAGAGTGAAAATTGGGCAGCCAAGTGGACTTAGTGAACTGATCAAATCCACAGAGAATCATCAAGTTTGGGTGAAAAAATGTTTGCCGAGATTTCAGAATAGCATTACTTTTGGACGCTTGTACACCTTTCCAATGAAAGTGTATTTAGGCAGTCTCTAGGTAGGGCTGCTTCAAGAGGAAACAAACCATAGAGACAGAACCTAAAACTTCTTTATTTTGTCAATTTTCAAAGAGCAAGCACAAACCGTGTGTTTCATTTAGAGTTCCCAACACATCTATCTATATAGGAGAAAACAGAGTGAAACCTAAAAATTCAAACTTTTACTGGAAACGAACGCTTCAACCTAGAAGAGTGAAAATTGAGCAGCCAGGTGGGCTTAGTGAACTGATCATTACCACAATGTCTCATCAAGATTGGGTGAAAAAAGGTTTTCCGAGATTTCAGAAAACCAGTACTTTTGGACGCTTGGCACACCTTTCCAATGAAAATGTCTTTAGGCAGTCTCTGCTTAGGGATGCTTCAAGAGGAAACAAACCTTAGAGACAGAACTTAGAACTACTTTATTTTGTCAATTTTCAAAGAGCTAGCACAAACCGTGTTTCATTTAGAGTTCCCAACACATCTATCTATATAGGAGAAAACAGAGTGAAACCTAAAAATTCAAACTCTTACTGGAAACGAACGCTTCAACCTAGAATAGTGAAAATTGGGCAGCCAAGTGGACGTAGTGAACTGATCATTACCACAGAGAATCATCAAGATTGGGTGAAAAAATGTTTGCCGAGATTTCAGAAAACCAGTACTTTTGGACGCTTGGCACACCTTTCCAATGAAAGTATATTTAGGCAGTCTCTCGGTAGGGCTACTTCAAGAGGAAACAAACCATAGAGGCAGAACCTAAAACTACTTTATTTTGACAAATTTCAAAGAGCTAGCACAAACCGTGTTCCTTTAGAGTTCCAAACACATCTATCTATATAGGAGAAAACAGAGTGAAACCTAAAATTTCAAACTCTTACTGGAAACAAACGCTTCAACCTAGAAGAGTGAAAATTGGGCAGCCAAGTGGACGTTGTGAACTGATCATTACCGCAGAGAATCATCAAGATTGGGTGAAAAAAATGTTTGCAAAGATTTCAGAAAACCAGTACTTTTGGACGCTTGGCACACCTTTCCAATGAAAGTGTATTTAGGCAGTCTCTAGTTAGGGCTGCTTCAAGAGAAAACAAACCATAGAGACAGAACCTAAAACTACTTTATTTTGGCAATTTTCAAAGATCTAGCACAAACCGTGTTTCATTTAGAGTTCCAAACACATCTATCTATATAGGAGAAAACAGAGTGAAACCTAAAAATTCAAACTCTTACTGGAAACGAACGCTTCAACCTAGAGTGTGAAAATTGGGCAGGAAAGTGGACTTAGTGAACTGATCACTACCACAGAGAATCATCAAGATTGGGTGAAAAAATGTTTGCTGAAATTTAAGAAAACCAGTACTTTTGGACGCCTGGCACACCTTTCCAATGAAAATGTCTTTAGGCAGTCTCGGCCTAGGGCTGCTTCAAGAGGAAACAAACCATAGAGACAGAACTTAGAACTACTTTTTTTTTCAATTTTCAAAAAGCTAGCACCTACCGTGTTTCATTTAGAGTTCCCAACACATCTATCTATATAGGAGAAAACAGAGTGAAACCTAAAAATTCAAACTCTTACTGGAATCGAACGCTTCAACCTAGAGTGTGAAAATTGGGCAGCCAAGTGGACTTAGTGAACTGATCACTACCACAGAGAATCATCCAGATTGGGTGAAAAAATGTTTGCCGAGATTTAAGAAAACCAGTACTTTTGGACGCTTGGCACACCTTTCCAATGAAAATGTCTTTAGGCAGTCTCGGCCTAGGGCTGATTCAAGAGGAAACAAACCATAGAGACAGAACTTAGAACTACTTTTTTTTTCAATTTTCAAAAAGCTAGCACCTACCGTGTTTCATTTAGAGTTCCCAACACATCTAACTATATAGGAGAAAACAGAGTGAAACCTAAAAATTCAAACTCTTACTGGAAACGAACGCTTCAACCTAGAAGAGTGAAAATTGGGCAGCCAGGTGGGCTTAGTGAACTGATCATTACCACAATGTCTCATCAAGATTGGGTGAAAAAAGGTTTGCCGAGATTTCAGAAAACCAGTACTTTTGGATGCTTGGCACACCTTCCAATGAAAATGTTTTTAGGCAGTCTCTGCTTAGGGATGCTTCAAGAGGAAACAAACCTTAGAGACAGAACTTAGAACTACTTTTTTTTGTCAATTTTCAAAGAGCTAGCACAAACCGTGTTTCATTTAGAGTTCCCAACACATCTATCTATATAGGAGAAAACAGAGTGAAACCTAAAAATTCAAACTCTTACTGGAAACGAACGCTTCAACCTAGAAGAGTGAAAATTGGGCAGCCAAGTGGACGTAGTGAACTGATCAGTACCACAGAGAATCATCAAGATTGGGTGAAAAAATGTTTGCCGAGATTTCAGAAAACCAGTACTTTTGGACGCTTGGCACACCTTTCCAATGAAAGTGTATTTAGGCAGTCTCTCGGTAGGGCTACTTCAAGAGGAAACAAACCATAGAGGCAGAACTTAAACTACTTTATTTTGACAAATTTCAAAGAGCTAGCACAAACCGTGTTTCATTTAGAGTTCCAAACACATCTATCTATATAGGAGAAAACAGAGTGAAACCTAAAATTTCAAACTCTTACTGGAAACAAACGCTTCAACCTAGAAGAGTGAAAATTGGGCAGCCAAGTGGACGTCGTGAACTGATCATTACCACAGAGAATCATCAAGATTGGGTGAAAAAAATGTTTGCCAAGATTTCAGAAAACCAGTACTTTTGGACGCTTGGCACACCTTTCCAATGAAAGTGTATTTAGGCAGTCTCTAGTTAGGGCTGCTTCAAGAGAAAACAAACCATAGAGACAGAACCTAAAACTACTTTATTTTGGCAATTTTCAAAGAGCTAGCACAAACCGTGTTTCATTTAGAGTTCCCAACACATGTATCTATATAGGAGAAAACAGAGTGAAACCTAAAAATTCAAACTCTTTCTGGAAACAAATGCTTCAACCGAGAAGAGTGAAAATTGGGCAGCCAAGTGGACTTAGTGCACTGATCACTACCACAGATTTCATCAAGATTGGGTGAAAAAATGTTTGCCGAGATTTCAGAAAACCAGTACTTTTGGACGCTTGGCACACCTTTCCAATGAAAATGTCTTTAGGCAGTCTCTGCTTAGGGGTGCTTCAAGAGGAAACAAACCTTAGAGACAGAACTTAGAACTACTTTATTTTGTCAATTTTCAAAGAGCTAGCACAAACCGTGTTTCATTTAGAGTTCCCAACACATCTATCTATATAGGAGAAAACAGAGTGATACCTAAAAATTCAAACTCTTACTGGAAACGAACGCTTCAACCTAGAAGAGTGAAAATTGGGCAGCCAAGTGGACTTCGTGAACTGATCATTACCACAGAGAATCAACAAGATTGGGTGAAAATAATGGTTGCCGAGATTTCAGAAAACCAGTACTTTTGGACGCTTGGCACACCTTTCCAATGAAAATGTGTTTAGGCAGTCTCTAGGTAGGGCTGCTTCAAGAGGAAACAAACCATAGAGACAGAACTTTGAACTACTTTATTTTGTCAATTTTCAAAGAGCTAGCACAAACCGTGTTTCATTTAGAGTTCCCAACACATCTATCTATATAGGAGAAAACAGAGTGAAACATAAAAATTCAAACTCTTACTGGAAACGAACGCTTCAACCTAGAGTGTGAAAATTGGGCAGCCATGTGGGCTTAGTGAACTGATCATTACCACAATGTCTCATCAAGATTGGGTGAAAAAAGGTTTGCCGAGATTTCAGAAAACCAGTACTTTTGGACGCTTGGCACACCTTTCCAATGAAAATGTCTTGAGGCAGTCTCTGCTTAGGGCTGCTTCAAGAGGAAACAAAATTAGAGACAGAAATTAGAACTACTTTTTTTTTTCAATTTTCAATGAGCTAGATCAAACCGTGTTTCATTTAGAGTTCCCAACACATGTATCTATATAGGAGAAAACAGAGTGAAACCTAAAAATTCAAACTCTTACTGGAAACGAACGCTTCAACCTAGAAGAGTGAAAATTGGGCAGCCATGTGGACTTAGTGAGCTGATCACTACCACAGAGAATCATCAAGATTGGGTGAAAAAATGTTTGCCGAGATTTCCGAAAAAGAGTACTTTTGGACGCTTGGCACACCTTTCTAATGAAAGTGTATTTAGGCAGTCTCTAGTTAGGGCTGCTTCAAGAGGAAGCAAACCATAGAGACAACCTAAAACTACTTTATTTTGTCATATTTCAAAGAGCTAACACAAACCGTGTTTCATTTAGAGTTCCCAACACATCTATCTATATAGGAGAAAACAGATTAAAACCCAAAAATTCAAACTCTTACTGGAAATGAACGCTTCAAAATAGAAGAGTGAAAATTGGGCAGCCAAGTGGACTTAGTGACCTGATCATTATCACAGAGAATCATCAAGATTGGGTGAAAAAATGTTTGCCGAGATTTCAGAAAACCAGTACTTTTGGACGCTTGGCACACCTTTCCATTGAAAGTGTATTTAGGCAGTCTCTAATTAGGGCAGCTTCAAGAGGAAACAAACCATAGAGACAGAACCTAAAACTACTTTTTTTTGTCAATTTTCAAAGAGCTAGCACAAACCGTGTTTCATTTAGAGTTCCCAACACATCTATCTATATAGGAGAAAACAGAGTGAAACCTAAAAATTCAAACTCTTACTGGAAACGAACGCTTCAACCTAGAAGAGGGAAAACTGGGCAGCCAAGTGGACTTAGTGATCTGATCATTACAACAGAGAATCATCAAGGTTGGGTGAAAAAATATTTGCCGAGATTTCAAAAAACCAGTACTTTTGGACGCTTGGCACACCTTTCCAATGAAAGTGTATTTAGGCAGTCTCTAGTTAGTGCTGCTTCAAGAGGAAACAAACCATAGAGACCGAACCTAAAAGTACTTTATTTTGTCAGTTTTCAAAGAGCTAGCACAAACCGTGTTTCATTTAGAGTTCCCAACACATCTATCTATATAGGAGAAAACAGATTAAAACCCAAAAATTCAAACTCTTACTGGAAATGAACGCTTCAAAATAGAAGAGTGAAAATTGGGCAGCCAAGTGGAATTAGTGAACTGATCATTATCATAGAGAATCATCAAGATTGGGTGGAAAAATGTTTGCCGAGATTTCAGAAAACCAGTACTTTTGGACGCTTGGCACACCTTTCCATTGAAAGTGTATTTAGGCAGTCTCTAATTAGGGCTGCTTCAAGAGGAAACAAACCATAGAGACAGAACCTAAAACTACTTTATTTTGTCAATTTTCAAAGAGCTAGCACAAACCGTGTTTCATTTAGAGTTCCAAACACATCTATCTATATTGGAGAAAACAGAGTGAAACCTAAAAATTCAAACTCTTACTGGAAACGAACGCTTCAACCTAGAAGAGTGAAAATTGGGCAGCCAAGTGGACGTAGGGAGCTGATCACTACCACAGAGAATCATCAAGATTTGGTGAAAAAATGTTTGCCGAGATTTCAGAAAACCAGTACTTTTGGACGCTTGGCACACCTTTCTAATGAAAGTGTATTTAGGCAGTCTCTAGTTAGGGCTGCTTCAAGAGGAAACAAACCATAGAGACAACCTAAAACTACTTTATTTTGTCATATTTCAAAGAGCTAGCACAAACCGTGTTTCATTTAGAGTTCCCAACACATCTATCTATATAGGAGAAAACAGAGTAAAACCCAAAAATTCAAACTCTTACTGGAAATGAACGCTTCAACCTAGAAGAGTGAAAATTGGGCAGCCAAGTGGACTTAGTGAACTGATCATTATCACAGAGAATCATCAAGATTGGGTGAAAAAATATTTGCCGAGATTTCAGAAAAGCAGTACTTTTGGACGCTTGGCACACCTTTCCATTGAAAGTGTATTTAGGAAGTCTCTAATTAGGGCTGCTTCAAGAGGAAACAAACCATAGAGACAGAACCTAAAACTACTTTATTTTGTCAATTTTCAAAGAGCTAGCACAAACCGTGTTTCATTTAGAGTTCCAAACACATCTATCTATATTGGAGAAAACAGAGTGAAACCTAAAAATTCAAACTCTTACTGCAAACGAACGCTTCAATCTAGAAGAGTGAAAATTGGGTAGCCAAGTGGGCTTAGTGAACTGATGATTACCACAGAGAATCATCAAGATTGGGTGAAAAAATGTTTGCCGAGATTTCAGAAAACCAGTACTTTTGGATGCTTGGCACACCTTTCCAATGAAAATGTCTTGAGGCAGTCTCTGCCTAGGGCTGCTTCAAGAGGAAACAAACCATAGAGACAGAACTTAGAACTACTTATTTTTTTCAATTTTCAATGAGCTAGCTCAAACCGTGTTTCATTTAGAGTTCCCAACACATGTATCTATATAGGAGAAAACAGAGTGAAACCTAAAAATTCAAACTCTTACTGGAAACGAACGCTTCAACCTAGAAGAGTGAAAATTGGGCAGCCAAGTGGACTTAGTTAGCTGATCACTACCACAGAGAATCATCAAGATTGGGGGAAAAAATGTTTGCCGAGATTTCAGAAAACCAGTACTTTTGGACGCTTGGCACACCTTTCTAATGAAAGTGTATTTAGGCAGTCTCTAGTTAGGACTGCTTCAAGAGGAAACAAACCATAGAGACAACCTAAAACTACTTTATTTTGTCATATTTCAAAGAGCTAGCACAAACCGTGTTTCATTTAGAGTTCCCAACACATCTATCTATATAGGAGAAAACAGAGTAAAACCCAAAAATTCAAACTCTTACTGGAAAGGAACGCTTCAACCTAGAAGAGTGAAAATTGGGCAGCCAAGTGGACTTAGTGAACTGATCATTATCATAGAGAATCATCAAGATTGGGTGAAAAAATGTTTGCCGAGATTTCAGAAAACCAGTACTTTTGGACGCTTGGCACACCTTTCTAATGAAAGTGTATTTAGGCAGTCTCTAGTTAGGGCTGCTTCAAGAGGAAACAAACCATAGAGAAAGAACCTAAAACTACTTTATTTTGTCAATTTTCAAAGAGCTAGCACAAACCGTGCTTCATTTAGAGTTCCAAACACATCTATCTAATAGGAGAAAACAGAGTGAAACCTAAAAATTCAAACTCTTACTGGAAACGAAGGCTTCAGCCTAGAAGAGTGATAATTGGGCAGCCAAGTGGACTTAGTGCACTGATTACTACCACAGAGAATCATAAAGATTGGGTGAAAAAAGGTTTGCCGAGATTTCAGAAAACCAGTACTTTTGTACGCTTGGCACACCTTTCCAATGAAAATGTCTTTAGGCAGTCTCTGCTTAGGGGTGCTTTAAGAGGAAACAAACCTTAGAGACAGAACTTAGAACTACTTTATTTTGTCAATTTTCAAACAGCTAGCACAAACCGTGTTTCATTTAGAGTTCCCAACACATCTATCTATATAGGAGAAAACAGAGTGAAACCTAAAAATTCAAACTCTTACTGGAAACGAACGCTTCCACCTAGAAGAGTGAAAATTGGGCAGCCAAGTGGACGTAGTGAACTGATCAGTACCACAGAGAATCATCAAGATTGGGTGAAAAAATGTTTGCCGAGATTTCAGAAAACCAGTACTTTTGGACGCTTGGCACACCTTTCCAATGAAAGTGTATTTAAGCAGTCTCTCGGTAGGGCTACTTCAAGAGGAAACAAACCATAGAGGCAGAACTTAAACTACTTTATTTTGACAAATTTCAAAGAGCTAGCACAAACCGTGTTTCATTTCGAGTTCCCAACACATCTATCTATATAGGAGAAAACAGAGTGAAACCTAAAATTTCAAACTCTTACTGGAAACAAACGCTTCAACCTAGAAGAGTGAAAATTGGGCAGCCAAGCGGACTTCGTGAACTGATCATTACCACAGAGAATCAACAAGATTGGGTGAAAAAAATGGTTGCCGAGATTTCAGAAAACCAGTACTTTTGGACGCTTGGCACACCTTTCCAATGAAAATGTGTTTAGGCAGTCTCTAGGTAGGGCTGCTTCAAGAGGAAACAAACCATAGAGACAGAACTTAGAACTACTTTATTTTGTCAATTTTCAAAGAGCTAGCACAAACCGTGTTTCATTTAGAGTTCCCAACACATCTATCTATATAGGAGAAAACAGAGTGAAACATAAAAATTCAAACTCTTACTGGAAACGAACGCTTCAACCTAGAGTGTGAAAATTGGGCAGCCAAGTGGGCTTAGTGAACTGATCATTACCACAATGTCTCATCAAGATTGGTTGAAAAAAGGTTAGCCGAGATTTCAGAAAACCAGTACTTTTGGACGCTTGGCACACCTTTCCAATGAAAATGTCTTTAGGCAGTCTCTGCCTACGGCTGCTTCAAGAGGAAATAAACCATAGAGATAGAACATGGAACTAATTTTTTTTCAATTTTCAAAAAGCTAGCACCTACTGTGTTTCATTTAGAGTTCCCAACACATCTATCTATATAGGAGAAAACAGATTGAAACCTAAAACTTCAAACTCTTACTGGAAGCGAACGCTTCAACCTAGAAGAGTGAAAATTGGGCAGCCAAGTGGGCTTAGTGAACTGATCATTACCACAATGTCTCATCAAGATGGGTGAAAAGAGGTTTGCCGAGATTTCAGAAAACCAGTACTTTTGGACGCTTGGCACACCTTTCCAATGAAAATATCTTTAGGCAGTCTCTGCTTAGGGCTGCTTCAAGAGGAAACAAACCTTAGAGACAGAACATAGAACTACTTTATTTTGTCAATTTTCAAAGAGCTAGCACAAACCGTGTTTCATTTAGAGTTACCAACACATCTATCTATATGGGAGAAAACAGAGTGAAACCTAAAAATTTAAACTGTTACTGGAAACGAACGCTTCAACCTAGAAGAGTGAAAAATGGGCAGCCAAGTGGACTTAGTGAACTGATCATTACCACAGAGAATCATCAAGATTGGGTGAAAAAATGTTTGCCGAGATTTCAGAAAACCAGTACTTTTGGACACTTGGCACACCTTTCCAATGAAAATGTATATAGGCAGTCTCTAGTTAGGGCTGCTTCAAGAAAAAACAAATCATAGAGACAGAACCTAAAACTACTTTATTTTGTCAATTTTCAAAGAGCTAGCACAAACCGTGTTTCATTTAGAGTTCCCAACACATCTATCTATATAGGAGAAAACAGAGTGAAACCTAAAAATTCAAACTCTTACTGGAAACGAACGCTTCAACCTAGTGTGTGAAAATTGGACAGCCAAGTGGGCTTAGTGAACTGATCACTACCACAGAGAATCATCAAGATTGGGTGAAAAAAGGTTTGACGAGATTTCAGAAAACCAGTACTTTTGGACGCTTGGCACACCTTTCCAATGAAAATGTCTTTAGGCAGTCTCTGCTTAGGGCTGCTTCAAGAGGAAACAAACCTTAGAGGCAGAACTTAGAACTACTTTATTTTGTCAATTTTCAAAGAGCTAGCACAAACCGTGTTTCATTTAGAGTTCCCAACACATCTATCTATATGGGAGAAAACAGAGTGAAACCTAAAAATTCAAACTGTTACTGGAAACGAACGCTTCAACCTAGAAGAGTGAAAAATGGGCAGCCAAGTGGACTTAGTGAACTGATAATTACCACAGAGAATCATCAAGATTGGGTGAAAAAATGTTTGCCGAGATTTCAGAAAACCAGTACTTTTGGACACTTGGCACACCTTTCCAATGAAAATGTATTTAGGCAGTCTCTAGTTAGGGCTGCTTCAAGAAAAAACAAACCATAGAGACAGAACCTAAAACTACTTTATTTTGTCAATTTTCAAACAGCTAGCACAAACCGTGTTTCATTTAGAGTTCCAAACACATCTATCTATATAGGAGAAAACAGAGTGAAACCTAAAAATTCAAACTCTTACTGGAAATGAACGCTTCAACCTAGAATAGTGAAAATTGGGCAGCCAAGTGGGCTTATTGAACTGATCACTACCACAGAGAATCATCCAGATTGGGTGAAGAAATGTTTGCCGAGATTTCAGAAAACCAGTACTTTTGGACGCTTGGCACACCTTTCAAATGTAAATGTCTTTAGGTAGTCTCTGCTTAAGGCTGCTTGAAGAGGAAACAAACCTTAAAGACAGAACCTAAAACTACTTTATTTTGTCAATTTTCAAAGAGCTAGCACAAACCGTGTTTCATTTAGAGTTCCCAACACATCTATCTATATAGGAGAAAACAGAGTGAAACCTAAAAATTCAAACTCTTACTGAAAACGAACGCTTCAACCTAGAAGAGTGAAAATTGGGCAGCCAAGTGGACATAGTGAACTGATCACTACCACAGAGAATCATCAAGATTGGGTGAAAAAAGGTTTGCCGAGATTTCAGAAAACCAGTACCTTTGGACGCTTGGCACACCTTTCCAATGAAAATGTCTTTAGGCAGTCTCTGCTTAGGGCTGCTTCAAGAGAAAACAAACCTTAGAGACAGAACGTAGAACTACTTTATTTTGTCAGTTTTCAAAGAGCTAGCACAAACCGTGTTTCATTTAGAGTTCCCAACACATCTATCTATATAGGAGAAAACAGAGTAAAACCTAAAAATTTAAACTCTTACTGGAAACGAACGCTTCAACCTAGAAGAGTGAAAATTGGGCAGCCAAGTGGACTTAGTGAACTGGTTATTACCACAGAGAATCATCAAGATTGGGTGAAAAAATGTTTGCCGAGATTTCAGAAAACCAGTACTTTTGGACGCTTGGCACACCTTTCCAATGTAAATGTCTTTAGGCAGTCTCTGCCTAGGGCTGCTTCAAGAGGAAACAAACCATAGAGACAGAACATGGAACTACTTTTTTTTTCAATTTTCAAAAAGCTAGCACCTACCGTGTTTCATTTAGAGTTCCCAACACATCTATCTATATAGGAGAAAACAGAGTGAAACCTAAAACTTCAAACTCTAACTGGAAGCGAAGGCTTCAACCTAGAAGAGTGAAAATTGGGCAGCCAAGTGGGCTTAGTGAACTGATCATTACCACAATGTCTCATCAAGATTGGGTGAAAAAAGGTTTGCCGAGATTTCAGAAAACCAGTACTTTTGGACGCTTGGCACACCTTTCCAATGAAAATGTCTTTAGGCAGTCTCTGCTTAGGGCTGCTTCAAGAGGAAACAAACCTTAAAGACAGAATCTAAAACTACTTTATTTTGTCAATTTTCAAAGAGCTAGCACAAACCGTGTTTCATTTAGAGTTCCCAACACATCTATCTATATAGGAAAAAACAGAGTGAAACCTAAAAATTCAAACTCTTACTGGAAACGAACGCTTCAACCTAGAAGAGTGAAAATTGGGCAGCCACGTTTGCTTAGTGAACTGATCACTACCACAGAGAATCATCAAGATTGGGTGAAAAAATATTTGCCGAGATTTCAGAAAACCAGTACTTTTGGACGCTTGGCACACCTTTCCAATGAAAATGTCTTTAGGCAGTCTCTGCCTAGGGCTGCTTCAAGAGGAAACAAACCATAGAGACAGAACTTAGAATTACTTTATTTTGTCAATTTTCAAAGAGCTAGCACAAACCGTGTTTCATTTATAGTTCCCAACACATCTATCTATATAGGAGAAAAGAGATTGAAACCTAAAAAGTCAAACTCTTACTGGAAACGAACGCATCAACCTAGAGTGTGAAAATTGGGCAGCCAAGTGGGCTTAGTGAACTGATCATTACCACAATGTCTCATCAAGATTGGGTGAAAAAATGTTTGCCGAGATTTCAGAAAACCAGTACCTTTGGACGCTTGGCACACCTTTCCAATGAAAATGTCTTTAGGCATTCTCTGCTTAGGGCTGCTCCAAGAGGAAACAAACCTTAGAGACAGAACGTAGAACTACTTTATTTTGTCAATTTTCAAAGAGCTAGCACAAACCGTGTTTCATTTAGCGTTCCCAACACATCTATCTATATAGGAGAAAACAGAATAAAACCTAAAAATTCAAACTCTTACTGGAAACGAACGCTTCAACCTAGAAGAGTGAAAATTCGGCAGCCAAGTGGACTTAGTGAACTGGTTATTACCACAGAGAATCATCAAGATTGGGTGAAAAAATGTTTGCCGAGATTTCAGAAAACCAGTACTTTTGCACGCTTGGCACACCTTTCAAATGAAAGTGTATTTAGGCAGTCTCTAGGTAGGGCTGCCTGAAGAGGAAACAAACCATAGAGACAAAACCTTAAACTACTTTATTTTTTCATATTTCAAAGAGCTAGCACAAACCGTGTTTCATTTAGGGTTCCAAAAACATCTATCTATATAGGAGAAAACAGAGTGAAACCTAAAAATTCAAACTCTTACTGGAAACGAACGCTTCAACCTAGAGTGTGAAAATGGGGCAGCCAAGTGGGCTTAGTGAACTGATCATTACCACAATGTCTCATCAAGATTGGGTGAAAAAAGGTTTGCCGAGATTTCTGAAAACCAGTACTTTTGGACGCTTGGCACACCTTTCCAATGAAAATATCTTTAGGCAGTCTCTGCTTAGGGCTGCTTCAAGAGGAAACAAACCTTAGAGACAGAACTTAGAACTACTTTATTTTGTCAATTTTCAAAGAGCTAGCACAAACCGTGTTTCATTTAGAGTTCCCAACACATGTATCTATATGGGAGAAAACAGAGTGAAACCTAAAAATTCAAACCCTTACTGGAAACGAACGCTTCAACCTAGAAGATTGAAAATTGGGCAGCCAAGTGTGCTTAGTGAACTGATCACTACCACAGAGAATCATCAAGATTGGGTGAAAAAATGTTTGCCGAGATTTCAGAAAACCAGTACTTTTTGACGCTTGGCACACCTTTCCAATGAAAATGTCTTTAGGCAGTCTCTGTCTAGGGCTGCTTCAAGAGGAAACAAACCATAGAGACAGAACTTGGAACTACTTTTTTTTTCAATTTTCAAAAAGCTAGCACCTACCGTGTTTCATTTAGAGTTCCCAACACATCGATCTATATAGGAGAAAACAGAGTGAAACCTAAAAATTCAAACTCTTACTGGAAACGAACGATTCAATTTAGAAGAGTGAAAATTGGGCAGCCAAGTGGACTTAGTGAACTGATCATTACCACAGTGTCTCATCAAGATTGGGTGAAAAAAGGTTTGCCGAGATTTCAGAAAACCAGTACTTTTGGACGCTTGGCACACCTTTCCAATGAAAATGTCTTTAGGCAGTCTCTGCTTAGGGCTGCTTCAAGAGGAAAAAAACCTTAGAGACAGAACTTAGAACTACTTTATTTTGTCAAATTTCAAAGAGCTAGCACAAACCGTGTTTCATTTAGAGTTCCAAACACATCTATCTATATAGGAGAAAACAGAGTGATACCTAAAAATTCAAACTCTTACTGGAAACGAACGATTCAATTTAGAAGAGTCAAAATTGGGCAGCCAAGTGGACTTAGTGAACTGATCATTACCACAATGTCTCATCAAGATTGGGTGAAAAAAGGTTTGCCGAGATATCAGAAAACCAGTACTTTTGGACGCTTGGCACACCTTTCCAATGAAAATGTCTTTAGGCAGTCTCTGCTTAGGGCTGCTTCAAGAGGAAAAAAACCTTAGAGACAGAACTTAGAACTACTTTATTTTGTCAAATTTCAAAGAGCTAGCACAAACCGTGTTTCATTTAGAGTTCCAAACACATCTATCTATATAGGAGAAAACAGAGTGATACCTAAAAATTCAAACTCTTACTGGAAACGAATGCTTCAACCTAGAAGAGTGAAAATTGGGCAGCCAAGTGGACTTAGTGAACTGATCACTACCACAGAGAATCATTAAGATTGGGTGAAAAAATGTTTGCCGAGATTTCAGAAAACCAGTACGTTTGGACGCTTTGCACACCTTTCCAATTAAAGTGTATTTAGGCAGTCTCTAGGTAGGGCTGCCTGAAGAGGAAACAAACCATAGAGACAGAACGTAAACTACTTTATTTTGTCAAATTTCAAAGAGCTAGCACAAACCATGTTTCATTTAGAGTTCCAAACACATCTATCTATATAGGAGAAAACAGAGTGAAACCTAAAAATTCAAACTCTTACTGGAAACGAACGCTTCAACCTAGAAGGGTGAATATTGGGCTGCCAAGTGGACTTAGTGAACTGATCATTACCACAGAGAATCATCAAGATTGGGTGAAAAAATGTTTGCCGAGATTTCAGAGAACCAGTACTTTTGGACGCTTGGCACACCTTTCCAATGATAGTGTATTTAGGCAGTATCTAGGTAGGGCTGCTTCAAGAGGAAACAAACCATAGAACCTGAACTTAGAACTACTTTGTTTTGTCAATTATCAAAGAGCTAGCACAAACCGTGTTTCATTTAGAGTTCCCAACACATCTATCTATATAGGAGAAAACAGAGTGAAACCTAAAAATTCAAACTCTTACTGGAAACGAACGATTCAATCTAGAGTGTGAAAATTGGGCAGCCAAGTGGGCTTAGTGAACTGATCATTACCACAATGTCTCATCAAGATTGGGTGAAAAAGGTTTGCCGAGATTTCAGAAAACCAGTACTTTTGGACGCTTGGCACACCTTTCCAATGATAGTGTATTTAGGCAGTATCTAGGTAGGGCAGCTTCAAGAGGATACAAACCATAGAACATGAACTTAGAACTACTTTATTTTGTCAATTATCAAAGAGCTAGCACAAACCGTGTTTCATTTAGAGTTCCCAATACATCTATCTATATGGGAGAAAACAGAGTGAAAGCTAAAAATTCAAACTGTTACTGGAAACGAATGCTTCAACCTAGAAGAGTGAAAAATGGGCAGCAAGTGGACTTAGTGAACTGATCATTACCACAGAGAATCATCAAGATTGGGTGAAAAAATGTTTGCCGAGATTTCAGAAAACCAGTACTTTTGGACACTTGGCACACCTTTCCAATGAAAATGTCTTCAGGCAGTCTCTTCCTAGGGCTGCTTCAAGAGGAAACAAACCATAGAGACAGAACTTAGAACTACTTTTTTTTTCAATTTTCATAACGCTAGCACCTACCGTGTTTCATTTAGAGTTCCCAACACATCTATCAATATAGGAGAAAACAGAGTGAAACCTAAAAATTCAAACTCTTACTGGAAACGAACGTTTCAACCTAGAAGAGTGAAAATTGGGCAGCCAAGTGGGCTTAGTGAACTGATCACTACCACAGAGAATCATCAAGATTGGGTGAAAAAATGTTTGCCGAGATTTCAGAAAACCAGTACTTTTGGACGCTTGGCACACCTTTCCAATGAAATGTCTTTATTCAGTCTCTGCCTAGGGCTGCTTCAATAGGAAACAAACCATAGGGACAGAACTTAGAACTACTTTTTTTTCAATTTTCAAATAGCTAGCACCTACCATGTTTAATTTAGAGTTCCCAACACATCTATCTATATAGGAGAAAACATAGTGAAACCTAAAAATTGAAACTCTTACTGGAAATGAACGCTTCAACCTAGAAGAGTGAAAATTGGGCATCCAGGTGGGCTTAGTGAACTGATCATTACCACAATGTCTCATCAAGATTGGGTGAAAAAATGTTTGCCGAGATTTCTGAAAACCAGTACTTTTGGACGCTTGGCACACCTTTCCAATGAAAATGTGTTTTGGCAGTCTCTGCTTAGGGCTGCTTCAGGAGGTAACAAACCTTAGAGACAGAACTTAGAACTACTTTATTTTGTCAATTTTCAAAGTGCTAGCACAAACCGCGTTTCATTTAGATTTCCCAACACATCTATCTATATGGGAGAAAACAGAGTGAAACCTAAAAATTCAAACTCTTACTGGAAACGAACGCATCACCCTAGAGTGTGAAAATTGGGCAGAAAAGTAGGCTTAGTGAACTGATCATTACCACAATGTCTCATCAAGATTGGGTGAAAAAAGGTTTGCCGAGATTTCAGAAAACCAGTACTTTTGGTCGCTTGGCACACCTTTCCAATGAAAATGTCTTTAGGCAGTCTCTGCTTAGGGCTGCTTCAAGAGGAAACAAACCTTAGAGACAGAACTTAGAACTACTTTATTTTGTCAGTTTTCAAAGAGCTAGCACAAACCGTGTTTCATTTAGAGTTCCAAACACATCTATCTATATAGGAGAAAACAGAGTAAAAAATAAAAATTCAAAGTCTTACTGGAAACGAACGCTTCACCTAGAAGAGTGAAAATTGGGCAGCCAAGTGTACTTAGTGAACTGGTCATTACCACAGAGAATCATCAAGATTGGGTGAAAAAATGTTTGCCGAGATTTCAGAAAACCAGTACTTTTGGACGCTTGGCACACCTTTCCAATGAAAGTGTATTTAGGCAGTCTTTAGGTAGGGCTGCTTCAAGAGGAAACAAACCATAGAGACAGAACTTAGAACTACTTTATTTTTCAATTTTCAAAGAGCTAGCACAAACCGTGTTTCATTTATAGTTCCCAACACATCTATCTATATAGGAGAAAACAGAGTGAAACCTGAAAATTCAAACTCTTAGTGGAAACTAACGCATCAGCCTAGAGTGTGAAAATTGGGCAGCCAAGTGGGCTTAGTGAACTGATCATTACCACAATGTCTCAGCAAGATTGGGTGAAAAAAGGTTTGCCGAGATTTCAGAAAACCAGTACTTTTGGAAACTTGGCACACCTTTCCAATGAAAATGTCTTTAGGCAGTCTCTGCCTAGGGCTGCTTCAAGAGGAAACAAACCATAGAGACAGAACTTAGAACTACTTTTTTTTTTTTCAATTTTCAAAATGCTAGCACCTACCGTGTTTCATTTAGAGTTCCAAACACATCTATCTATATAGGAGAAAACAAAGTGAAACCTAAAAATTCAAACTCTTACTGGAAAGGAACGCTTCAACCTAGAAGAGTGAAAATTGGTCAGCCAGGTGGGCTTATTGAACTGATCATTACCACAATGTCTCATCAAGATTGGGTGAAAAAAGGTTTGCCGAGATTTCAGAAAACCAGTACTTTTGGACGCTTGGCACACCTTTCCAATGAAAATGTATTTAGGCAGTCTTTGCTTAGGGCTGCTTCAAGAGGAAACAAACCTTAGAGTCAGAACTTAGAAATACTTTATTTTGTCAATTTTCAAAGAGGTAGCACAAACCGTGTTTCATTTAGAGTTCCCAACACATCTATCTATATAGGAGAAAACAGAGTGAAACCTAAAAATTCAAACTCTTACTGGAAACGAACGCTTCAACATAGAAGAGTGAAAACTGGGCAGCCATGTGGACATAGTGAACTGGTCATTACCACAGAGAATCATCAAGATTGGGTGAAAAAATGTTTGTCGAGATTTCAGAAAACCAGTACTTTTGGACGCTTGGCACACCTTTCTAATGAAAGTGTATTTAGGCAGTCTCTAGTTAGGGCTGCTTCAAGAGGAAACAAACCATAGACACAGAACCTAAAACTACTTTATTTTGTCAATTTTCAAAGATCTAGCACAAACCTTGTATCATTTACAGTTCCAAACACATCTATCTATATAGGAGAAAACAGAGTGAAACCTAAAAATTCAAACTCTTACTGGAAACGAACGCTTCAACCTAGAAGAGTGAAAATTGTGCAGCCAAGTGGGCTTAGTGAACTGATCACTACCACAGAGAATCATCAAGATTGGGTGAAAAAATGTTTGCCGAGATTTCAGAAAACCAGTAATTTTGGACGCTTGGCACACCTTTCCAATGAAAGTGTATTTAGGCAGTCTTTAGGTAGGGCGGCTTCAAGAGGAAACAAACCATAGAGACAGAACTTAGAACTACTTTATGTTGTCAATTTTCAAAGAGCTAGCACAAACCGTGTTTCATTTATAGTTCGCAACACATCTATCTATATAGGAGAAAACAGAGTGAAACCTGAAAATTCTAACTCTTACTGGAAACGAACGCATCAGCCTAGAGTGTGAAAATTGGGCAGCCAAGTGGGCTTAGTGAACTGATCATTACCACAATGTCTCATCAAGATTGGGTGAAAATAGGTTTCCCGAGATTTCAGAAAACCAGTACTTTTGGACGCTTGGCACACCTTTCCAATGAATGTCTTTAGGCAGTCTCTGCCTAGGGCTGCTTCAAGAGGAAACAAATCATAGAGACAGAACTTAGAACTACTTTTTTTTTTTCAATTTTCAAAAAGCTAGCACCTACCGTGTTTCCTTTAGAATTCCCAACACATCTATCTATATAGGAGAAAACAGAGTGAAACTTAAAAATTCAAACTCTTAATGGAAAGGAACACTTCAACCTAGAAGAGAGAAAATTGGGCAGCCAGGTGGGCTCAGTGAACTGATCATTACCACAATGTCTCATCAAGATTGGGTGAAAAAAGGTTTGCCGAGATTTCAGAAAACCAGTACTTTTGGACGCTTGGCACATCTTTCCAATGAAAATGTCTTTAGGCAGTCTCTGCTTAGGGCTGCTTCAAGAGGAAACAAACCATAGAGAGAGAACCTAAAACTACTTTATTTGGTCAAATTTCAAAGAGCTAGCACAAACCGTGTTTCATTTAGAGTTCCAAACACATCTATCAATATAGGAGAAAACAGAGTGAAACCTAAAAATTCAAACTCTTACTGGAAACGAACGCTTCAACCTAGAAGAGTGAAAATTGGGGAGCCAAGTGGACTCAGTGTACTGATCATTACCACAGAGAATCATCAAGATTGGGTGAAAAAATATTGCCGAGATTTCAGAAAACCAGTACTTTTGGACGCTTGGCACACCTTTCCAATGAAAGTGTATTTAGGCAGTCTCTAGGTAGGGCTGCTTCAAGAGGAAACAAACCATAGTGACAGAACTTAGAACTACTTTATTTTGTCAATTTTCAAAGAGCTAGCACAAACCGGGTTTTCATTTAGAGTTCCCAACACATCTATCTATATAGGAGAAAACAGAGTGAAACCTAAAAATTCAAACACTTACTGGAAACCAACGCATCAACCTACAGTGTGAAAATTGGGCAGCCAAGTGGGCTTAGTGAACTGATCATTACCACAATGTCTCATCAAGATTGGGTGAAAAAAGGTTTACCGAGATTTCAGAAAACCAGTACTTTTGGACGCTTGGCACACCTTTCCAATGAAAATGTCTTTAGGCAGTCTCTGCTTAGGGCTGCTTCAAGAGGAAACAAACCTTAGAGACAGAACTTAGAACAACTTTATTTTGTCAGTTTTCAAAGAGCTAGCACAAACCGTGTTTCATTTAGAGTTCCCAACACATCTATCTATATAGGAGAAAGCAGAGTGAAAAACTAAAAATTCAAACTGTTACTGGAAACGAACGCTTCAACCTAGAAGAGTGAAAACTGGGCAGCCAAGTGGACTTAGTGAACTGATCATTACCACAGAGAATCATCACGATTGGTTGAAAAAATGTTTGCCGAGATTTCAGAAAACCAGTACTTTTGGACGCTTGGCACACCTTTCCAATGAAAGTGTATTTAGGCAGTCTCTAGTTAGGGCTGCTTCAAGAGGAAACAAACCATAGAGACAGAACCTAAAACTACTTTATTTTGTCAATTTTCAAAGAGCTAGCACAAACCGTGTTTCATTTAGAGTTCCCAACACATCTATCTATATAGGAGAAAACAGAGTGAAACCTAAAAATTCAAACTCTTACTGGAAACGAACGCTTCAACATAGAAGAGTGAAAATTGGGCACCCAACTGTTCTTAGGGAACTGATCACTGCCACAGAGAATCATCCAGATTGGGTGAAAAAATGTTTGCCGAGATTTCAGAAAACCAGTACTTTTGGACGCTTGGCACACGTTTCCAATGAAAGTGTATTTAGGCAGTATCCAGATAGGGCTGCTTCAAGAGGAAACAAACCATAGAGACAGAACCTAACACTACTTCATTCTGTCAATTTTCAAAGAGCTAGCACAAATCATGTTTCATTTAGAGTTCCAAACACATCTATCTATATAGGAGAAAACAGAGTGAAACCTAAAAATTCAAACTCTTACTGGAAACCAACGCTTCAACCTAGAAGAGTGAAAATTGTGCAGCCAAGTGGGCTTAGTGAACTGATCACTCCCACAGAGAATCATCAAGATTGGGTGAAAAAATGTTTGCCGAGATTTCAGAAAACCAGTAATTTTGGATGCTTGGCACACCTTTCCAATGAAAGTGTATTTAGGCAGTCTTTAGGTAGGGCGGCTTGAAGAGGAAACAAACCATAGAGACAGAACTTAGAACTACTTTATTTTGTCAATTTTCAAAGAGCTAGCACAAACCGTGTTTCATTTATAGTTCCCAACACATCTATCTATATAGGAGAAAACAGAGTGAAACCTGAAAATTCTAACTCTTACTGGAAACGAACGCATCAGCCTAGAGTGTGAAAATTGGGCAGCCAAGTGGGCTTAGTGAACTGATCATTACCACAATGTCTCATCAAGATTGGGTGAAAAAAGGTTTCCCGAGATTTCAGAAAACCAGTACTTTTGGACGCTTGGCACACCTTTCCAATGAATGTCTTTAGGCAGTCTCTGCCTAGGGCTGCTTCAAGAGGAAACAAATCATAGAGACAGAACTTAGAACTACTTTTTTTTTTTTCAATTTTCAAAAAGCTAGCACCTACCGTGTTTCCTTTAGAATTCCCAACACATCTATCTATATAGGAGAAAACAGAGTGAAACCTAAAAATTCAAACTCTTACTGGAAACGAACGCTTCAACCTAGAAGAGTGAAAATTGGGCAGCCAAGTGGGATTAGTGAACTGATCATTACCCCAGAGAATCATCAAGATTGGGTGAAAAAAGGTTTGCCGAGATTTCAGAAAACCAGTACTTTTGGACGCTTGGCACACCTTTCCAATGAAAGTGTATTTAGGCAGTCTCTAGTTAGGGCTGCATCGAGAGGAAACAAACCATAGAGACAGAACCTAAAACTACTTTATTTTGTCAATTTTCAAAGAGCTAGCACAAACCGTGTTTCATTTAGAGTTCCAAACACATCTATCTATATAGGAGAAAACAAAGTGAAACCTAAAAATTCAAACTCTTACTGGAAAGGAACGCTTCAACCTAGAAGAGTGAAAATTGGTCAGCCAGGTGGGCTTATTGAACTGATCATTACCACAATGTCTCATCAAGATTGGGTGAAAGAAGGTTTGCCGAGATTTCAGAAAACCAGTACTTTTGGACGCTTGGCACACCTTTCCAATGAAAATATTAGGCAGTCTTTGCTTAGGGCTGCTTCAAGAGGAAACAAACCTTAGAGTCAGAACTTAGAAATACTTTATTTTGTCAATTTTCAAAGAGGTAGCACAAACCGTGTTTCATTTAGAGTTCCCAACACATCTATCTATATAGGAGAAAACAGAGTGAAACCTAAAAATTCAAACTCTTACTGGAAACGAACGCTTCAACATAGAAGAGTGAAAACTGGGCAGCCAAGTGGACATAGTGAACTGGTCATTACCACAGAGAATCATCAAGATTGGGTGAAAAAATGTTTGCCGAGATTTCAGAAAACCAGTACTTTTGGACGCTTGGCACACCTTTCTAATGAAAGTGTATTTAGGCAGTCTCTAGTTAGGGCTGCTTCAAGAGGAAACAAACCATAGACACAGAACCTAAAACTACTTTATTTTGTCAATTTTCAAAGATCTAGCACAAACCTTGTATCATTTACAGTTCCAAACACATCTATCTATATAGGAGAAAACAGAGTGAAACCTAAAAATTCAAACTCTTACTGGAAACCAACGCTTCAACCTAGAAGAGTGAAAATTGTGCAGCCAAGTGGGCTTAGTGAACTGATCACTACCACAGAGAATCATCAAGATTGGGTGAAAAAATGTTTGCCGAGATTTCAGAAAACCAGTAATTTTGGACGCTTGGCACACCTTTCCAATGAAAGTGTATTTAGGCAGTCTTTAGGTAGGGCGGCTTGAAGAGGAAACAAACCATAGAGACAGAACTTAGAACTACTTTATTTTGTCAATTTTCAAAGAGCTAGCACAAACCGTGTTTCATTTATAGTTCCCAACACATCTATCTATATAGGAGAAAACAGAGTGAAACCTGAAAATTCTAACTCTTACTGGAAACGAACGCATCAGCCTAGAGTGTGAAAATTGGGCAGCCAAGTGGGCTTAGTGAACTGATCATTACCACAATGTCTCATCAAGATTGGGTGAAAAAAGGTTTCCCGAGATTTCAGAAAACCAGTACTTTTGGACGCTTGGCACACCTTTCCAATGAATGTCTTTAGGCAGTCTCTGCCTAGGGCTGCTTCAAGAGGAAACAAATCATAGAGACAGAACTTAGAACTACTTTTTTTTTTTTTCAATTTTCAAAAAGCTAGCACCTACCGTGTTTCCTTTAGAATTCCCAACACATCTATCTATATAGGAGAAAACAGAGTGAAACCTAAAAATTCAAACTCTTAATGGAAAGGAACGCTTCAACCTAGAAGAGTGAAAATTGGGCAGCCAGGTGGGCTCAGTGAACTGATCATTACCACAATGTCTCATCAAGATTGGGTGAAAAAAGGTTTGCCGAGATTTCAGAAAACCAGTACTTTTGGACGCTTGGCACATCTTTCCAATGAAAATGTCTTTAGGCAGTCTCTGCTTAGGGCTGCTTCAAGAGGAAACGAACCATAGAGAGAGAACCTAAAACTACTTTATTTGGTCAAATTTCAAAGAGCTAGCACAAACCGTGTTTCATTTAGAGTTCCAAACACATCTATCAATATAGGAGAAAACAGAGTGAAACCTAAAAATTCAAACTCTTACTGGAAACGAACGCTTCAACCTAGAAGAGTGAAAATTGGGGAGCCAAGTGGACTTAGTGTACTGATCATTACCACAGAGAATCATCAAGATTGGGTGAAAAAATATTGCCGAGATTTCAGAAAACCAGTACTTTTGGACGCTTGGCACACCTTTCCAATGAAAGTGTGTTTAGGCAGTCTCTAGGTAGGGCTGCTTCAAGAGGAAACAAACCATAGTGACAGAACTTAGAACTACTTTATTTTGTCAATTTTCAAAGAGCGAGCACAACCCGGGTTTCATTTAGAGTTCCCAACACATCTATCTATATAGGAGAAAACAGAGTGAAACCTAAAAATTCAAACTCTTACTGGAAACGAACGCTTCAACATAGAAGAGTGAAAATTGGGCACCCAACTGGGCTTAGGGAACTGATCACTGCCACAGAGAATCATCCAGATTGGGTGAAAAAATGTTTGCCGAGATTTCAGAAAACCAGTACTTTTGGACGCTTGGCACACGTTTCCAATGAAAGTGTATTTAGGCAGTATCCAGATAGGGCTGCTTCAAGAGGAAACAAACCATAGAGACAGAACCTAACACTACTTCATTCTGTCAATTTTCAAAGAGCTAGCACAAATCATGTTTCATTTAGAGTTCCAAACACATCTATCTATATAGGAGAAAACAGAGTGAAACCTAAAAATTCAAACTCTTACTGGAAACCAACGCTTCAACCTAGAAGAGTGAAAATTGTGCAGCCAAGTGGGCTTAGTGAACTGATCACTCCCACAGAGAATCATCAAGATTGGGTGAAAAAATGTTTGCCGAGATTTCAGAAAACCAGTAATTTTGGATGCTTGGCACACCTTTCCAATGAAAGTGTATTTAGGCAGTCTTTAGGTAGGGCGGCTTGAAGAGGAAACAAACCATAGAGACAGAACTTAGAACTACTTTATTTTGTCAATTTTCAAAGAGCTAGCACAAACCGTGTTTCATTTATAGTTCCCAACACATCTATCTATATAGGAGAAAACAGAGTGAAACCTGAAAATTCTAACTCTTACTGGAAACGAACGCATCAGCCTAGAGTGTGAAAATTGGGCAGCCAAGTGGGCTTAGTGAACTGATCATTACCACAATGTCTCATCAAGATTGGGTGAAAAAAGGTTTCCCGAGATTTCAGAAAACCAGTACTTTTGGACGCTTGGCACACCTTTCCAATGAATGTCTTTAGGCAGTCTCTGCCTAGGGCTGCTTCAAGAGGAAACAAATCATAGAGACAGAACTTAGAACTACTTTTTTTTTTTTTCAATTTTCAAAAAGCTAGCACCTACCGTGTTTCCTTTAGAATTCCCAACACATCTATCTATATAGGAGAAAACAGAGTGAAACCTAAAAATTCAAACTCTTACTGGAAACGAACGCTTCAACCTAGAAGAGTGAAAATTGGGCAGCCAAGTGGGATTAGTGAACTGATCATTACCCCAGAGAATCATCAAGATTGGGTGAAAAAAGGTTTGCCGAGATTTCAGAAAACCAGTACTTTTGGACGCTTGGCACACCTTTCCAATGAAAGTGTATTTAGGCAGTCTCTAGTTAGGGCTGCATCGAGAGGAAACAAACCATAGAGACAGAACCTAAAACTACTTTATTTTGTCAATTTTCAAAGAGCTAGCACAAACCGTGTTTCATTTAGAGTTCCAAACACATCTATCTATATAGGAGAAAACAAAGTGAAACCTAAAAA
>NW_027516254.1:0-62630 GCF_048772815.1 Callospermophilus lateralis
GAAAGGCGTTGTTAAGCTCCAAAAAACTACCGTCTCCTGAAATCTCAACATATATTTTTTCATCCAATCTTCATGATTCTTTCAGGTATTGATCAGTACACCAATCATACGTGGATGCCCAAGTTTTGTTCTTCTAGGTTGTAGCATTCGTTTGCAGGAACAGTTAGAAATTATAATTTTCACTCTGTTTTCTCCTATATTGACAGATGCAGTTAGAACTCTAAATCAAACACGGTTTGTGCTAGCTTCTTGAAACTTGAAACAGTAATGTAGTTCTACATTCTATTTTTATTTTTTGTTTCCTCTGGATGTAGACCTAAGCAGAGACTGACGAAAGACACATTCAATGAAAGGCGTTGTTAGGCTGCCAAAATACTACAGTCTCCTGATCTCAACATATTTTTTTTTCCGACCTTCATGATAATTTCATGTAAAGAGCAGTACACCAATAAAACGTGGATGTTCAAGTTTCGTTCTCCTAGGTTGAAGCATTCGTTTGCAGTAACAGTTTGAATTTTTAGTTTTCACTCTGTTTTCTCCTATATTGACAGATGCAGTTCGAACACTAAATCAAACATGGTTTGTGCTAGCTTCTTGAACCTTGACACAATAAAGTAGTTCTACGTTCTATCTCTAAGGTTTGTTTCCTCTTGATGTAGCCTTAAGCAGAGACTGGCGAATAACACTTTCAATGAAAGGCGTTGTTAAGCTTCCAAAAAACTACCGTCTCCTGAAATCCCAACATATATTTTTTCATCCAATCTTCATGATTCTTTCAAGTATTGATCAGTACACCAATCAAACGTGGATGCCCAAGTTTTGTTCTTCTAGGTTGTAGCATTCGTTTGCAGGAACAGTTAGAAATTATATGTTTCACTCTGTTTTCTCCTATATTGACAGATGCAGTTAGAACTCTAAATCAAACACGGTTTGTGCTAGCTTCTTGAAACTTGACACAATAAAGTAGTTCTAAGTTCTATCTCTAAGGTTTGTTTCCTCTTGTATCCTAAAGCTGGGACTGGCGAATAACACTTATACTGAAAGGGGTTGCCAAACTTCCAACACACTAGAGTCTCCTGAAATCTCAACATATATTTTTTCATCCAATCTTCATGATACTTTCAAGTAATGGTCAGTACACCAATCCCACATGGATGCCAAAGTTTAGTTCTCCTAGATTGAAGCATTCTTTTGGAGTAACAGTTTGAATTTTTAGGTTTCACTCTGTTTCCTCCTATATTGACAAATGTAGTTCGAACTCTAAATCAAACACGGTTTGTGCTAGCTTCTTGAAACTTGAAACAGTAAAGTAGTTCTACATTCTATTTTTATTTTTTGTTTCCTCTGGATGTAGACCTAAGCAGAGACTGACGAAAGACACATTCAATGAAAGGCGTTGTTAGGCTGCCAAAATACTACAGTCTCCTGAAATCTCAACATATTTTTTTTTCCGACCTTCATGATAATTTCAAGTAATGAGCAGTACACCAATAAAACGAGGATGTTAAAGTTTCGTTCTCCTAGGTTGAAGCATTCGTTTGCAGTAACAGTTTGAATTTTTAGTTTTCACTCTGTTTTCTCCTATATTGACAGATGCAGTTCGAACTCTAAATCAAACATGGTTTGTGCTAGCTTCTTGAACCTTGACACACTAAAGTAGTTCTACGTTCTATCTCTAAGGTTTGTTTCCTCTTGATGTAGCCTTAAGCAGAGACTGGCGAATAACACTTTCAATGAAAGGCGTTGTTAAGCTTCCAAAAAACTACCGTCTCCTGAAATCTCAACATATATTTTTTCATCCAATCTTCATGATTCTTTCAAGTATTGATCAGTACACCAATCAAACGTGGATGCCCAAGTTTTGTTCTTCTAGGTTGTAGCATTCGTTTGCAGGAACAGTTAGAAATTATAGGTTTCACTCTGTTTTCTCCTATATTGACAGATGCAGTTAGAACTCTAAATCAAACACGGTTTGTGCTAGCTTCTTGAAACTTGACACAATAAAGTAGTTCTACGTTCTATCTCTAAGGTTTGTTTCCTCTTGTATCCTACAGCTGGGACTGGCGAATAACACTTATACTGAAAGGGGTTGCCAAACTTCCAACACACTGGAGTCTCCTGAAATCTCAACATATATTTTTTCATCCAATCTTCGTGATACTTTCAAGTAATGATCAGTACAAAAATCCCACTTGGATGCCAAAGTTTAGTTCTTCTAGATTGAAGCATTCTTTTGGAGTAACAGTTTGAATTTTTAGGTTTCACTCTGTTTTCTCCTATATTGACAAATGTAGTTCGAACTCTAAATCAAACACGGTCTGTGCTAGCTTCTTGAAACTTGAAACAGTAAAGTAGTTCTACATTCTATGTTTATTTTTTGTTTCCTCTGGATGTAGACCTAAGCAGAGACTGACGAAAGACACATTCAATGAAAGGCGTTGTTAGGTTGCCAAAATACTACAGTCTCCTGAAATCTCAAGATATTTTTTTTTCCGACCTTCATGATAATTTCAAGTAATGAGCAGTACACCAATAAAACGTGGATGTTCAAGTTTCGTTCTAATAGGTTGAAGCATTCGTTTGCAGTAACAGTTTGAATTTTTAGTTTTCACTCTGTTTTCTCCTATATTGACAGATGCAGTTCGAACTCTAAATCAAACATGGTTTGTGCTAGCTTCTTGAAACTTGACACAATAAAGTAGTTCTATGTTCTATCTCTAAGGTTTGTTTCCTCTTGATGTAGCCTTAAGCAGAGACTGGCGAATAACACTTTCAATGAAAGGCGTTGCAGAGTTAAGCTTCCAAGAAACTACCGTCTCCTGAAATCTCAACATATATTTTTTCATCCAATCTTCATGATTCTTTCAAGTATTGATCAGTACACCAATCAAACGTGGATGCCCAAGTTTTGTTCTTCTAGGTTGTAGCATTCGTTTGCAGGAACAGTTAGAAATTATAGGTTTCACTCTGTTTTCTCCTATATTGACAGATGCAGTTAGAACTCTAAATCAAACACGGTTTGTGCTCGCTTCTGAAACTTGACACAATAAAGTAGTTCTACGTTCTATCTCTAAGGTTTGTTTCCTCTTGTATCCTACAGCTGGGACTGGACAATAACACTTATACTGAAAGGGGTTGCCAAACTTCCAACACACTAGAGTCTCCTGAAATCTCAACATATATTTTTTCATCCAATCTTCATGATACATTCAAGTAATGATCAGTACACCAATCCCACTTAGATGCCAAAGTTAAGTTCTCCTAGATTGAAGCATTCTTTTGGAGTAATAGTTTGAATTTTTAGGTTTCACTGTGTTTTCTCCTATATTGACAAATGTAGTTCGAACTCTAAATCAAACACGGTTTGTGCTAGTTTTGAAACTTGAAACAGTAAAGTAGTTCTACATTCTGTTTTTATTTTTTGTTTCCTCTGGATGTAGACCTAAGCAGAGACTGACGAAAGACACATTCAATGAAAGGCGTTGTTAGGCTGCCAAAATACTACAGTCTCCTGAAATCTCAAGATATTTTTTTTTCCGACCTTCATGATAATATCAAGTAATGAGCAGTACAACAATAAAACGTGGATGTTCAAGTTTCGTTCTCCTATATTGAAGCATTCGTTTGCAGTAACAGTTTGAATTTTTAGTTTTCACTCTGTTTTCTCCTATATTGACAGATGCAGTTCGAACTCTAAATCAAACATGGTTTGTGCTAGCTTCTTGAAACTTGACACAATAAAGTAGTTCTACGTTCTATCTCTAAGGTTTGTTTCCTCTTGATGTAGCCTTAAGCAGAGACTGGCGAATAACCCTTTCAATGAAAGGCGTTGTTAAGCTTCCAAAAAACTACCGTCTCCTGAAATCTCAACATATATTTTTTCATCCAATCTTCATGATTCTTTCAAGTATTGATCAGTACACCAATCAAACGTGGATGCCCAAGTTTTGTTCTTCTAGGTTGTAGCATTCGTTTGCAGGAACAGTTAGAAATTATAGGTTTCACTCTGTTTTCTCCTATATTGACAGATGCAGTTAGAACTCTAAATCAAACACGGTTTGTGCTAGCTTCTTGAAACTTGACACAATAAAGTAGTTCTACGTTCTATCTCTAAGGTGTTTCCTCTTGTATCCTACAGCTGGGACTCTCGAATAACACTTATACTGAAAGGGGTTGCCAAACTTCCAACACACTAGAGTCTCCTGAAATATCAACATATATTTTTTCATCCAATCTTCATGATACTTTCAAGTAATGATCAGTACACCAATCCCACTTGGATGCCAAAGTTTAGTTCTATTAGATTGAAGCATTCTTTTGGAGTAACAGTTTGAATTTTTAGGTTTCACTCTGTTTTCTCCTATATTGACAGATGCAGTTCGAACTCTAAATCAAACATGGTTTGTGCTAGCTTCTTGAAACTTGACACAATAAAGTAGTTCTACGTTCTATCTCTAAGGTTTGTTTCCTCTTGTTGTAGCCTTAAGCAGAGACTGGCGAATAACACTTTCAATGAAAGGCGTTGTTAAGCTTCCAAAATACTACCGTCTCCTGAAATCTCAACATATATTTTTTCATCCAATCTTCATGATTCTTTCAAGTATTGATCAGTACACCAATCAAACGTGGATTCCCAAGTTTTGTTCTTCTAGGTTGTAGCATTCGTTTGCAGGAACAGTTAGAAATTATAGGTTTCACTCTGTTTTCACCTATATTGACAGATGCAGTTAGAACTCTTAATCAAACAAGTTTTGTGCTAGCTTCTTGAAACTTGACAAAATAAAGTAGTTCTACGTTCTATCTCTAAGGTTTGTTTCCTCTTGTATCCTACAGCTGGGACTGGTGAATAACACTTATACTGAAAGGGGTTGCCAAACTTCCAACACACTAGAGTCTCCTGAAATCTCAACAAATATTTTTTAATCCAATCTTCATGATACTTTCAAGTAATGATCAGTACACCAATCCCACTTGGATGCCAAAGTTTAGTTCTCCTAGATTGAAGCATTCTTTTGGAGTAACAGTTTGAATTTTTAGGTTTCACTCTGTTTTCTCCTATATTGACAAATGTAGTTCGAACTCTAAATCAAACAAGGTTTGTGCTAGCTACTTGAAACTTGAAACAGTAAAGTAGTTCTACATTCTATTTTTATTTTTTGTTTCCTCTGGATGTAGACCTAAGCAGAGACTGACCAATGACACATTCAATGAAAGGCGTTGTTAGGCTGCCAAAATACTACAGTCTCCTGAAATCTCAACATATTTTTTTTCCGACCCTCATGATAATATCAAGTAATGAGCAGTACACCAATAAAACGTGGATGTTCAAGTTTCGTTCTCCTAGATTGAAGCATTCGTTTGCAGTAACAGTTTGAATTTTTAGTTTTCACTCTGTTTTCTCCTATATTGACACATGCAGTTCGAATTCTAAATCAAACATGGTTTGTGCTAGCTTCTTGAAACTTGACACAATAAAGTAGTTCTACGTTCTATCTCTAAGGTTTGTTTCCTCTTGATGTAGCCTTAAGCAGAGACTGGCGAATAACCCTTTCAAAGAAAGGCGTTGTTAAGCTTCCAAAAAACTACCGTCTCCTGAAATCTCAACATATATTTTTTCATCCAATCTTCATGATTCTTTCAAGTATTGATCAGTACACCAATCAAACGTGGATGCCCAAGTTTTGTTCTTCTAGGTTATAGCATTCGTTTGCAGGAACAGTTAGAAATTATAGGTTTCACTCTGTTTTCTCCTATATTGACAGATGCAGTTAGAACTCTAAATCAAACACGGTTTGTGCTAGCTTCTTGAAACTTGACACAATAAAGTAGTTCTACGTTCTATCTCTAAGGTTTGTTTCCTCTTGTATCCTACAGCTGGGACTGGCGAATAACACTTATACTGAAAGGGGTTGCCAAACCTCCAACACACTAGAGTCTCCTGAAATCTCAACATATATTTTTTCATCCAATCTTCATGATACTTTCAAGTAATGATCAGTACACCAATCCCACTTTTATGCCAAAGTTTAGTTCTATTAGATTGAAGCATTCTTTCGGAGTAACAGTTTGAATTTTTAGTTTTCACTCTGTTTTCTCCTATATTGACAGATGCAGTTCGAACTCTAAATCATCCATGGTTTGTGCTAGCTTCTTGAAACTTGACACAATAAAGTAGTTCTACGTTCTATCTCTAAGGTTTGTTTCCTCTTGATGTAGCCTTAAGCAGAGACTGGCGAATAACACTTTCAATGAAAGGCGTTTTTAAGCTCCAAAAAACTACCGTCTCCTGAAATCTCAACATATATTTTTTCATCCAATCTTCATGATTCTTTCAGGTATTGATCAGTACACCAATCAAACGTGGATGCCCAAGTTTTGTTCTTCTAGGTTGTAGCATTCTTTTGCAGGAACAGTTAGAAATTATAGGTTTCACTCTGTTTTCTCCTATATTGACAGATGCAGTTAGAACTCTAAATCAAACACGGTTTGTGCTAGCTTCTTGAAACTTGACACAATAAAGAAGTTCTACGTTCTTTCTCAAAGGTTTGTTTCCTCTTGTATCCTACAGCTGGGACTGGCGAATAACACTTATACGGAAAGGGGTTGCCAAACTTCCAACACACTAGAGTCTCCTGAAATCTCAACATATATTTTTTCATCCAATCTTCATGATACTTTCAAGTAATGACCAGTACACCAATCCCACTTGGATGCCAAAGTTTAGTTCTCCTAGATTGAAGCATTCTTTTGGAGTAACAGTTTGAATTTTTAGGTTTCACTCTGTTTTCTCCTATATTGACAAATGTAGTTCGAACTCTAAATCAAACACGGTTTGTGCTAGCTTCTTGAAACTTGAAACAGTAAAGTAGTTCTTCATTCTATTTTTATTTTTTGTTTCCTCTGGATGTAGACCTAAGCAGAGACTGACGAAAGACACATTCAATGAAAGGCGTTGTTAGCTGCCAAAATAATACAGTCTCCAGAAATCTCAACATGTTTTTTTTTTCCGACCTTCATGATAATTTCAAGTAATGAGCAGTACACCAATAAAACGTGGATGTTCAAGTTTCGTTCTCCTAGATTGAAGCATTCGTTTGCAGTAACAGTTTGAATTTTTAGTTTTCACTCTGTTTTCTCCTATATTGACAGATGCAGTTAGAACTCTAAATCAAACACGGTTTGTGCTAGCTTCTTGAAACTTGACACAATAAAGTAGTTCTACGTTCTATCTCTAAGGTTTGTTTCCTCTTGTATCCTACAGCTGGGACTGGCGAATAACACTTATACTGAAAGGGGTTGCCAAACTTCCAACACACTAGAGTCTCCTGAAATCTCAACATATATTTTTTCATCCAATCTTCATGATACTTTCAAGTAATGATCAGTACAACAATCACACTTGGATGCCAAAGGTTAGTTCTATTAGATTGAAGCATTCTTTCGGAGTAACAGTTTGAATTTTTAGTTTTCACTCTGTTTTCTCCTATATTGACAGATGCAGTTCGAACTCTAAATCAAACATGGTTTGTGCTAGCTTCTTGAAACTTGACACAATAAAGTAGTTCTACGTTCTATCTCTAAGGTTTGTTTCCTCTTGATGTAGCCTTAAGGAGAGACTGGCTAATAACACTTTCAATGAAAGGCGTTGTTAAGCTCCAAAAAACTACCGTCTCCTGAAATCTCAACATATATTTTTTCATCCAATCTTCATGATTCTTTCAGGTATTGATCAGTACACCAATCATACGTGGATGCCCAAGTTTTGTTCTTCTAGGTTGTAGCATTCGTTTGCAGGAACAGTTAGAAATTATAATTTTCACTCTGTTTTCTCCTATATTGACAGATGCAGTTAGAACTCTAAATCAAACACGGTTTGTGCTAGCTTCTTGAAACTTGAAACAGTAATGTAGTTCTACATTCTATTTTTATTTTTTGTTTCCTCTGGATGTAGACCTAAGCAGAGACTGACGAAAGACACATTCAATGAAAGGCGTTGTTAGGCTGCCAAAATACTACAGTCTCCTGATCTCAACATATTTTTTTTTCCGACCTTCATGATAATTTCATGTAAAGAGCAGTACACCAATAAAACGTGGATGTTCAAGTTTCGTTCTCCTAGGTTGAAGCATTCGTTTGCAGTAACAGTTTGAATTTTTAGTTTTCACTCTGTTTTCTCCTATATTGACAGATGCAGTTCGAACACTAAATCAAACATGGTTTGTGCTAGCTTCTTGAACCTTGACACAATAAAGTAGTTCTACGTTCTATCTCTAAGGTTTGTTTCCTCTTGATGTAGCCTTAAGCAGAGACTGGCGAATAACACTTTCAATGAAAGGCGTTGTTAAGCTTCCAAAAAACTACCGTCTCCTGAAATCCCAACATACATTTTTTCATCCAATCTTCATGATTCTTTCAAGTATTGATCAGTACACCAATCAAACGTGGATGCCCAAGTTTTGTTCTTCTAGGTTGTAGCATTCGTTTGCAGGAACAGTTAGAAATTATAGGTTTCACTCTGTTTTCTCCTATATTGACAGATGCAGTTAGAACTCTAAATCAAACACGTTTTGTGCTAGCTTCTTGAAACTTGACACAATAAAGTAGTTCTACGTTCTATCTCTAAGGTTTGTTTCCTCTTGTATCCTAAAGCTGGGACTGGCGAATAACACTTATACTGAAAGGGGTTGCCAAACTTCCAACACACTAGAGTCTCCTGAATTCTCAACATATATTTTTTCATCCAATCTTCATGATACTTTCAAGTAATGATCAGTACACCAATCCCACTTGGATGCCAACGTTTAGTTCTCATAGATTGAAGCATTCTTTTGGAGTAACAGATTGAATTTTTAGGTTTCACTCTGTTTTCTCCTATATTGACAAATGTAGTTCGAACTCTAAATCAAACACGGTTTGTGCTAGCTTCTTGAAACTTGAAACAGTAAAGTAGTTCTACATTCTATTTTTATTTTTTGTTTCCTCTGGATGTAGACCTAAGCAGAGACTGACGAAAGACACATTCAATGAAAGGCGTTGTTAGGCTGATAAAATACTACAGTCTCCGGAAATCTCAACATATTTTTTTTTCGACCTTCATGATAATTTCAAGTAATGAGCAGTACATTAATAAAACGAGGATGTTCAAGTTTCGTTCTCCTAGCTTGAAACATTCGTTTGCAGTAACAGTTTGAATTTTTAGTTTTCACTCTGTTTTCTCCTATATTGACAGATGCAGTTCGAACTCTAAATCAAACATGGATTGTGCTAGCTTCTTGAAACTTGACAAAATAAAGTAGTTCTACTTTCTATCTCTAAGGTTTGTTTCCTCTTGATGTAGCCTTAAGCAGAGACTGGCGAATAACACTTTCAATGAAAGGCGTTGTTAAGCTTCCAAAAAACTACCGTCTCCTGAAATCCCAACATATATTTTTTCATCCAATCTTCATGATTCTTTCAAGTATTTATCAGTACACCAATCAAACGTGGATGCCCAAGTTTTGTTCTTCTAGTTTGTAGCATTCGTTTGCAGGAACAGTTAGAAATTATAGGTTTCACTCTGTTTTCTCCTATATTGACAGATGCAGTTCGAACTCTAAATCAAACACGGTTTGTGCTAGCTTCTTGAAACTTGACACAATAAAGTAGTTCTATGTTCTATCTCTAAGGTTTGTTTCCTCTTGTATCCTAAAGCTGGGACTGGCGAATAACACTTATACTGAAAGGGGGTGACAAACTTCCAACACACTAGAGTCTCCTGAAATCTCAACATATATTTTTTCATCCAATCTTCATGATACTTTCAAGTAATGGTCAGTACACCAATCCCACTTGGATGCCAAAGTTTAGTTCTCCTAGATTGAAGCATTCTTTTGGAGTAACAGTTTGAATTCTTAGGTTTCACTCTGTTTTCTCCTATATTGACAAATGTAGTTCGAACTCTAAATCAAACACAGTTTGTGCTAGCTTCTTGAAACTTGAAACAGTAAAGTAGTTCTACATTCTATTTTTATTTTTTGTTTCCTCTGGATGTAGACCTAAGCAGAGACTGACGAAAGACACATTCAATGAAAGGCGTTGTTAGGCTGCCAAAATACTACAGTCTCCTGAATTCTCAACATATTTTTTTTCCGACCGTCATGATAATTTCAAATAATGAGCAGTACACCAATAAAACGTGGATGTTCAAGTTTCGTTCTCCTAGGTTGAAGCATTCGTTTGCAGTAACAGTTTGAATTTTTAGTTTTCACTCTGTTTTCTCCTATATTGACAGATGCAGTTCGAACTCTAAATCAAACATAATTTGTGCTAGCATCTTGAAACTTGACACAATAAAGTAGTTCTACGTTGTATCTCTAAGGTTTGTTTCCTCTTGATGTAGCCTTAAGCAGAGACTGGAGAATAACACTTTATATGAAAGGCGTTGTTAAGCTTCCAAAAAACTACCGTCTCCTGAAATCTCAACATATATTTTTTCATCCAATCTTCATGATTCTTTCAAGTATTGATCAGTACACCAATCAAACGTGGATGCCCAAGTTTTGTTCTTCTAGGTTGTAGCATTCCTTTGCAGGAACAGATAGAAATTATAGGTTACACTCTGTTTTCTCCTATATTGACAGATGCAGTTAGAACTCTAAATCAAACACGGTTTGTGCTAGCTTCCTGAAACTTGACACAGTAAAGTAGTTCTACGTTCTATCTATAAGGTTTGTTTCCTCTTGTATCCTAAAGCTGGGACTGGCGAATAACACTTATACTGAAAGGGGTTGCCAAACTTCCAACACACTAGAGTCTCCTGAAATCTCAACATATATTTTTTCATCCAATCTTCATGATACTTTCAAGTTAGATCAGTACACCAATCCAACTTGGATGCCAAAGATTAGTTCTCCTAGATTGAAGCATTCTTTTGGAGTAACAGTTTGAATTTTTAGGTTTCACTCTGTTTCCTCCTATATTGACAAATGTAGTTCGAACTCTAAATCAAACACGGTTTGTTCTAGCTTCCTGAAACTTGAAACAGTAAAGTAGTTCTACATTCTATTTTTAATTTTTGTTTCCTCTGGATGTAGACCTTAGCAGAGACTGACGAAAGACACATTCAATGAAAGGCGTTGTTAGGCTGCCAAAATACTACAGGCTCCTGAAATCTCAACATATTTTTTTTTCCGACCTTCATGATAATTTCAAGTAATGAGCAGTACACCAATAAAACGTGGATGTTCAAGTTTCGTTCTCCTAGGTTGACGCATTCGTTTGCAGTAACAGTTTGAAATTTTAGTTTTCACTCTGTTTTCTCCTATATTGACAGACGCAGTTAGAACTCTAGAACAAACACGGTTTGTGCTAGCTTCTTGAAACTTGACACAATAAAGTAGTTCTACGTTCTATCTCTAAGGTTTGTTTCCTCTTGTATTTTACAGCTGGGACTGGCGAATAACACTTATACTGAAAGGGGTTGCCAAACTTCCAACACACTAGAGTCTCCTGAAATCTCAACATATATTTTTTCATCCAATCTTCATGATTCTTTCAAGTATTGATCAGTACACCAATCAAACGTGGATGCCCAAGTTTTGTTCTTCTAGGTTGTAGCATTCGTTTGCAGGAACAGTTAGAAATTATAGGTTTCACTCTGTTTTCTCCTATATTGACAGATGCAGTTAGAACTCTAAATCAAACACGGTTTGTGCTTGCTTCTTGAAACTTGACACAATAAAGTAGTTCTACGTTCTATCTCTAAGGTTTGTTTCCTCTTGTATCCTAAAGCTGGGACTGGCGAATAACACTTATACTGAAAGGGGTTGCCAAACTTCCAACACACTAGAGTCTCCTGAAATCTCAACATATATTTTTTCATCCAATCTTCATGATACTTTCAAGTAATGATCAGTACACCAATCCCACTTGGATGCCAAAGTTTAGTTCTCCTAGATGAAAGCATTCTTTTTGGAGTAACAGTTTGAATTTTTAGGTTTCACTCTGTTTTCTCCTATATTGACAAATGTAGTTCGAACTCTAAATCAAACACGGTTTGTGCTAGCTTCTTGAAACTTGAAACAGTAAAGTAGTTCTACATTCTATTTTAATTTTTTTTTCCTCTGGATGTAGACCTAAGCAGAGACTGACGAAAGACACATTCAATGAAAGGCGTTGTTAGGCTGAAAATAGTACAGTCTCCTGAAATCTCAACATGTTTTTTTTTTCGACCTTCATGATAATTTCAAGTAAAGAGCAGTACACCAATAAAACGTGGATGTTCAAGTTTCGTTCTCCTAGGTTGAAGCATTCGTTTGCAGTAACAGTTTGAATTTTTAGTTTTCACTCTGTTTTCTCCTATATTGACAGATGCAGTTCGAACTCTAAATCAAACATGGTTTGTGCTAGCTTCTTGAAACTTGACACAATAAAGTAGTTCTACGTTCTATCTCAAGGTTTGTTTCCTCTTGATGTAGCCTTAAGCAGAGACTGGCGAATAACACTTTCAATGAAAGGCCTTCTTAAGCTTCCAAAAAACTACCGTCTCCTGAAATCTCAACATATATTTTTTCATCCAATCTTCATGATTCTTTCAAGTATTTATCAGTACACCAATCAAACGTGGATCCCCAAGTTTTGTTCTTCTAGGTTGTAGCATTCGTTTGCAGGAACAGTTAGAAATTACAGGTTTCACTCTGTTTTCTCCTATATTGACAGATGCAGTTAGAACTCTAAATCAAACACGGTTTGTGCTAGCTTCTTGAAACTTGACACAATAAAGTAGTTCTACGTTCTATCTCTAAGGATTGTTTCCTCTTGTATCCTAAAGCTGGGACTGGCGAATAACACTTATACTGAAAGGGGTTGCCAAACTTCCAACACACTATAGTCTCCTGAAATCTCAACATATATTTTTTCATCCAATCTTCATGATTCTTTCAAGTATTGATCAGTACACCAATCAAACGTGGATGCCCAAGTTTTGTTCTTCTAGGTTGTAGCATTCGTTTGCAGGAACAGTTAGAAATTATAGGTTTCACTCTGTTTTCTCCTATATTGACAGATGAAGTTAGAACTCTAAATCAAACACGGTTTGTGCTTGCTTCTTAAAACTTGACAAAATAAAGTAGTTCTACGTTCTATCTCTAAGGTTTGTTTCCTCTTGTATCCTAAAGCTGGGACTGGCGAATAACACTTATACTGAAAGGGGTTGCCAAACTTCCAACACACTAGAGTCTCCTGAAATCTCAACATATATTTTTTCATCCAATCTTCATGATTCTTTCAAGTATTGATCAGTACACCAATCAAACGTGGATGCCCAAGTTTTGTTCTTCTAGGTTGTAGCATTCGTTTGCAGGAACAGTTAGAAATTATAGGTTTCACTCTGTTTTCTCCTATATTGACAGATGCAGTTAGAACTCTAAATCAAACACGGTTTGTGCTAGCTTCTTGAAACTTGACACAATAAAGTAGTTCTACGTTCTATCTCTAAGGTTTGTTTCCTCTTGTATCCTAAAGCTGGGACTGGCGAATAACACTTATACTGAAAGGGGTTGCCAAACTTCCAACACACTAGAGTCTCCTGAAATCTCAACATATATTTTTTCATTCAATCTTCATGATACTTTCAAGTAATGATCAGTACACCAATCCCACTTGGATGCCAAAGTTTAGTTCTCCTAGATGAAAGCATTCTTTTTGGAGTAACAGTTTGAATTTTTAGGTTTCACTCTGTTTTCTCCTATATTGACAAATGTAGTTCGAACTCTAAATCAAACACGGTTTGTGCTAGCTTCTTGAAACTTGAAACAGTAAAGTAGTTCTACATTCTATTTTAATTTTTTTTTTCCTCTGGATGTAGACCTAAGCAGAGACTGACGAAAGACACATTCAATGAAAGGCGTTGTTAGGCTGCCAAAATAGTACAGTCTCCTGAAATCTCAACATGTTTTTTTTTCGACCTTCATGATAATTTCAAGTAAAGAGCAGTACACCAATAAAACGTGGATGTTCAAGTTTCGTTCTCCTAGGTTGAAGCATTCGTTTGCAGTAACAGTTTGAATTTTTAGTTTTCACTCTGTTTTCTCCTATATTGACAGATGCAGTTCGAACTCTAAATCAAACATGGTTTGTGCTAGCTTCTTGAAACTTGACACAATAAAGTAGTTCTACGTTCTATCTCAAGGTTTGTTTCCTCTTGATGTAGCCTTAAGCAGAGACTGGCGAATAACACTTTCAATGAAAGGCCTTCTTAAGCTTCCAAAAAACTACCGTCTCCTGAAATCTCAACATATATTTTTTCATCCAATCTTCATGATTCTTTCAAGTATTTATCAGTACACCAATCAAACGTGGATCCCCAAGTTTTGTTCTTCTAGGTTGTAGCATTCGTTTGCAGGAACAGTTAGAAATTACAGGTTTCACTCTGTTTTCTCCTATATTGACAGATGCAGTTAGAACTCTAAATCAAACACGGTTTGTGCTAGCTTCTTGAAACTTGACACAATAAAGTAGTTCTACGTTCTATCTCTAAGGATTGTTTCCTCTTGTATCCTAAAGCTGGGACTGGCGAATAACACTTATACTGAAAGGGGTTGCCAAACTTCCAACACACTAGAGTCTCCTGAAATCTCAACATATATTTTTTCATCCAATCTTCATGATTCTTTCAAGTATTGATCAGTACACCAATCAAACGTGGATGCCCAAGTTTTGTTCTTCTAGGTTGTAGCATTCGTTTGCAGGAACAGTTAGAAATTATAGGTTTCACTCTGTTTTCTCCTATATTGACAGATGAAGTTAGAACTCTAAATCAAACACGGTTTGTGCTTGCTTCTTAAAACTTGACAAAATAAAGTAGTTCTACGTTCTATCTCTAAGGTTTGTTTCCTCTTGTATCCTAAAGCTGGGACTGGCGAATAACACTTATACTGAAAGGGGTTGCCAAACTTCCAACACACTAGAGTCTCCTGAAATCTCAACATATATTTTTTCATCCAATCTTCATGATTCTTTCAAGTATTGATCAGTACACCAATCAAACGTGGATGCCCAAGTTTTGTTCTTCTAGGTTGTAGCATTCGTTTGCAGGAACAGTTAGAAATTATAGGTTTCACTCTGTTTTCTCCTATATTGACAGATGCAGTTAGAACTCTAAATCAAACACGGTTTGTGCTAGCTTCTTGAAACTTGACACAATAAAGTAGTTCTACGTTCTATCTCTAAGGTTTGTTTCCTCTTGTATCCTAAAGCTGGGACTGGCGAATAACACTTATACTGAAAGGGGTTGCCAAACTTCCAACACACTAGAGTCTCCTGAAATCTCAACATATATTTTTTCATTCAATCTTCATGATACTTTCAAGTAATGATCAGTACACCAATCCCACTTGGATGCCAAAGTTTAGTTCTCCTAGATGAAAGCATTCTTTTTGGAGTAACAGTTTGAATTTTTAGGTTTCACTCTGTTTTCTCCTATATTGACAAATGTAGTTCGAACTCTAAATCAAACACGGTTTGTGCTAGCTTCTTGAAACTTGAAACAGTAAAGTAGTTCTACATTCTATTTTAATTTTTTTTCCTCTGGATGTAGACCTAAGCAGAGACTGACGAAAGACACATTCAATGAAAGGCGTTGTTAGGCTGCCAAAATAGTACAGTCTCCTGAAATCTCAACATGTTTTTTTTTCGACCTTCATGATAATTTCAAGTAAAGAGCAGTACACCAATAAAACGTGGATGTTCAAGTTTCGTTCTCCTAGGTTGAAGCATTCGTTTGCAGTAACAGTTTGAATTTTTAGTTTTCACTCTGTTTTCTCCTATATTGACAGATGCAGTTCGAACTCTAAATCAAACATGGTTTGTGCTAGCTTTTGAAACTTGACACAATAAAGTAGTTCTACGTTCTATCTCAAGGTTTGTTTCCTCTTGATGTAGCCTTAAGCAGAGACTGGCGAATAACACTTTCAATGAAAGGCCTTCTTAAGCTTCCAAAAAACTACCGTCTCCTGAAATCTCAACATATATTTTTTCATCCAATCTTCATGATTCTTTCAAGTATTTATCAGTACACCAATCAAACGTGGATCCCCAAGTTTTGTTCTTCTAGGTTGTAGCATTCGTTTGCAGGAACAGTTAGAAATTACAGGTTTCACTCTGTTTTCTCCTATATTGACAGATGCAGTTAGAACTCTAAATCAAACACGGTTTGTGCTAGCTTCTTGAAACTTGACACAATAAAGTAGTTCTACGTTCTATCTCTAAGGATTGTTTCCTCTTGTATCCTAAAGATGGGACTGGCGAATAACACTTATACTGAAAGGGGTTGCCAAACTGCAACACACTAGAGTCTCCTGAAATCTCAACATATATTTTTTCATCCAATCTTCATGATTCTTTCAAGTATTGATCAGTACACCAATCAAACGTGGATGCCCAAGTTTTGTTCTTCTAGGTTGTAGCATTCGTTTGCAGGAACAGTTAGAAATTATAGGTTTCACTCTGTTTTCTCCTATATTGACAGATGAAGTTAGAACTCTAAATCAAACACGGTTTGTGCTTGCTTCTTAAAACTTGACACAATAAAGTAGTTCTACCTTCAATCTCTAAGGTTTGTTTCCTCTTGTATCCTAAAGCTGGGACTGGCGAATAACACTTATACTGAAAGGGGTTGCCAAACTTCCAACACACTAGAGTCTCCTGAAATCTCAACATATATTTTTTCATCCAATCTTCATGATACTTTCAAGTAATGATCAGTACACCAATCCCATTTGGATGCCAAAGTTTATTTCTCCTAGATGAAAGCATTCTTTTTGGAGTAACAGTTTGAATTTTTAGGTTTCACTCTGTTTCCTCCTATATTGACAAATGTAGTTCGAACTCTACATCAAACACGGTTTGTGCTAGCTTCTTGAAACTTGAAACAGTAAAGTAGTTCTACATTCTATTTTTATTTTTTGTTTCCTCTGGATGTAGACCTAAGCAGAGACTGACGAAAGACACATTCAACGAAAGGCGTTGTTAGGCTGCCAAAATACTACAGTCTCCTGAAATCTCAACATATTTTTTTTTTCCGACCTTCATGATCATTTCATGTAATCAGCAGTACACCAATAAAACGTTGATGTTCAAGTTACGTTCTCCCAGCTTGAAAATTTCGTTTGCAGTAACAGTTTGAGTTTTTAGTTTTCACTCTGTTTTCTCATATATTGACAGATGCAGTTCGAACTCTAAATCAAACATGGTTTGTGCTAGCTTATTGAAACTTGACACAATAAAGTGTTTCTACGTTCTATCTCTAAGGTTTGTTTAATCTTGATGTAGCCTTAAGCAGAGACTGGCGAATAACACTTTCAATGAAAGGCGTTGTTAAGCTTCCAAAAAACTACCGTCTCCTGAAATTTCAACATATATTTTTTCATCCAATCTTCATGATTCTTTCAAGTATTGATCAGTACACCAATCAACGTGGATGCCCAAGTTTTGTTCTTCTAGGTTGTAGCATTCGTTTGCAGGAACAGATAGAAATTATAGGTTTCACTCTGTTTTCTCCTATATTGACAGATGCAGTTAGAACTCTAAATCAAACTCGGTTTGAGCTAGCTCCTTGAAACTTGACACAATAAAGTAGTTCTACGTTCTATCTCTAAGGTTTGTTTCCTCTTGTATCCTAAAGCTGGGACTGGCGAATAACACTTATACTGAAAGAGGTCGCCAAACTTCCAACACACTAGAGTCTCCTGAAATCTCAACATATATTATTTCATCCAATCTTCATGATACTTTCAAGTAATGATCAGTACACCAATCCCACTTGGATGCCAAAGTTTAGTTCTCCTAGATTGAAGCATTCTTTTGGAGTAACAGTTTGAATTTTTAGGTTTCACTCTGTTTTCTCCTATATTGACAAATGTAGTTCGAACTCTAAATCAAACACGGTTTGTGCTAGCTTCTTGAAACTTGAAACAGTAAAGTAGTTCTACATTCTATTTTTATTTTTTGTTTCCTCTGGATGTAGACCTAAGCAGAGACTGACGAAAGACACATTCAATGAAAGGCGTTGTTAGGCTGCCAAAATACTACAGTCTCCTGAAATCTCAACATATTTTTTTTCCGACCTTCATGATAATTTCAAGTAATGAGCAGTACACCAATAAAACGAGGATGTTAAAGTTTCGTTCTCCTAAGTTGAAGCATTCGTTTGCAGTAACAGTTTGAATTTTTAGTTTTCACTCTGTTTTCTCCTATATTGACAGATGCAGTTCGAACTCTAAATCAAACATGGTTTGTGCTAGCTTCTTGAACCTTGACACAATAAAGTAGTTCTACGTTCTATCTCTAAGTTTTGTTTCCTCTTGATGTAGCCTTAAGCAGAGACTGGCGAATAACACTTTCAATGAAAGGCGTTGTTAAGCTTCCAAAAAACTACCGTCTCCTGAAATCCCAACATATATTTTTTCATCCAATCTTCATGATTCTTTCAAGTATTGATCAGTACACCAATCAAACGTGGATGCCCAAGTTTTGTTCTTCTAGGTTGTAGCATTCGTTTGCAGGAACAGTTAGAAATTATAGGTTTCACTCTGTTTTCTCCTATATTGACAGATGCAGTTAGAACTCTAAATCAAACACGGTTTGTGCTAGCTTCTTGAAACTTGACACAATAAAGTAGTTCTACGTTCTATCTCTAAGGTTTGTTTCCTCTTGTATCCTAAAGCTGGGACTGGCGAATAACACTTATACTGAAAGGGGTTGCCAAACTTCCAACACACTAGAGTCTCCTGAAATCTCAACATATATTTTTTCATCCAATCTTCATGATACTTTCAAGTAATGGTCAGTACACCAATCCCACATGGATGCCAAAGTTTAGTTCTCCTAGATTGAAGCATTCTTTTGGAGTAACAGTTTGAATTTTTAGGTTTCACTCTGTTTCCTCCTATACTGACAAATGTAGTTCGAACTCTAAATCAAACACGGTTTGTGCTAGCTTCTTGAAACTTGAAACAGTAAAGTAGTTCTACATTCTATTTTTATTTTTTGTTTCCTCTGGATGTAGACCTAAGCAGAGACTGACGAAAGACACATTCAATGAAAGGCGTTGTTAGGCTGCCAAAATACTACAGTCTCCTGAAATCTCAACATATTTTTTTTTCCGACCTTCATGATAATTTCAAGTAATGAGCAGTACACCAATAAAACGAGGATATTAAAGTTTCGTTCTCCTAGGTTGAAGCATTCGTTTGCAGTAACAGTTTGAATTTTTAGTTTTCACTCTGTTTTCTCCTATATTGACAGATGCAGTTCGAACTCTAAATCAAACATGGTTTGTGCTAGCTTCTTGAACCTTGACACAATAAAGTAGTTCTACGTTCTATCTCTAAGGTTTGTTTCCTCTTGATGTAGCCTTAAGCAGAGAATGGCGAATAACACTTTCAATGAAAGGCGTTGTTAAGCTTCCAAAAAACTACAGTCTCCTGAAATCCCAACATATATTTTTTCATCCAATCTTAATGATTCTTTCAAGTATTGATCAGTACACCAATCAAGCGTGGATGCCCAAGTTTTGTTCTTCTAGGTTGTAGCATTCGTTTGCAGGAACAGTTAGAAATTATAGGTTTCACTCTGTTTTCTCCTATATTGACAGATGCAGTTAGAACTCTAAATCAAACACAGTTTGTGCTAGCTTCTTGAAACTTGACACAATAAAGTAGTTCTACGTTCTATCTCTAAGGTTTGTTTCCTCTTGTATCCTAAACCTGGGACTGGCGAATAACACTTATACTGAAAGGGGTTGCCAAACTTCCAACACACTAGAGTCTCCTGAATTCTCAACATATATTTTTTCATCCAATCTTCATGATACTTTCAAGTAATGATCAGTACACCAATCCCACTTGGATGCCAACGTTTAGTTCTCCTAGATTGAAGCATTCTTTTGGAGTAACAGATTGAATTTTTAGGTTTCACTCTGTTTTCTCCTATATTGACAAATGTAGTTCGAACTCTAAATCAAACACGGTTTGTGCTAGCTTCTTGAAACTTGAAACAGTAAAGTAGTTCTACATTCTATTTTTATTTTTTGTTTCCTCTGGATGTAGACCTAAGCAGAGACTGACGAAAGACACATTCAATGAAAGGCATTGTTAGGCTGATAAAATACTACAGTCTCCTGAAATCTCAACATTTTTTTTTTCGACCTTCATGATCATTTCAAGTAATGAGCAGTACACCAATAAAACGAGGATGTTCAAGTTTCGTTCTCCTAGGTTGAAGCATTCGTTTGCAGTAACAGTTTGAATTTATAATTTTCACTCTGTTTTCTCCTATATTGACAGATGCAGTTCGAACTCTAAATCAAACATGGATTGTGCTAGCTTCTTGAAACTTGACAAAATAAAGTAGTTCTACTTTCTATCTCTAAGGATTCTATCCTCTTGATGTAGCCTTAAGCAGAGACTGGCGAATAACACTTTCAATGAAAGGCGTTGTTAAGCTTCCAAAAAACTACCGTCTCCTGAAATCCCAACATATATTTTTTCATCCAATCTTCATGATTCTTTCAAGTATTGATCAGTACACCAATCAAACGTGGATGCCCAAGTTTTGTTCTTCTAGGTTGTAGCATTCGTTTGCAGGAACAGTTAGAAATTATAGGTTTCACTCTGTTTTCTCCTATATCGACAGATGCAGTTAGAACTCTAAATCAAACACGGTTTGTGCTAGCTTCTTGAAACTTGACACAATAAAGTAATTCTACGTTCTATCTCTAAGGTTTGTTTCCTCTTGTATCCTAAAGCTGGGACTGGCGAATAAAACTTATACTGAAAGGGGTTGCCAAACTTCCAACACACTAGAGTCTCCTGAAATCTGAACATATATTTTTTCATCCAATCTTCATGATACTTTCAAGTAATGATCAGTACACCAATCCCACTTGGATGCCAAAGTTTAGTTCTCCTAGATTGAAGCATTCTTTTGGAGTAACAGTTTGAATTCTTAGGTTTCACTCTGTTATCTCCTATATTGACAAATGTAGTTCGAACTCTAAATCAAACACGGTTTGTGCTAGCTTCTTGAAACTTGAAACAGTAAAGTAGTTCTACATTCTATTTTTATTTTTTGTTTCCTCTGGATGGAGACCTAAGCAGAGACTGACGAAAGACACATTCAATGAAAGGCGTTGTTAGGCTGCCAAAATACTACAGTCTCCTGAAATCTCAACATATTTTTTTTCCGACCTTCATGATAATTTCAAGTAATGAGCAGTACACCAATAAAACGTGGATGTTCAAGTTTCGTTCTCCTAGGTTGAAGCATTCGTTTGCAGTAACAGTTTGAATTTTTAGTTTTCACTCTGTTTTCTCCTATATTGACAGATGCAGTTCGAACTCTAAATCAAATATGGTTTGTGCTATCTTCTTGAAACTTGACACAATAAAGTAGTTCTACGTTCTATCTCAAAGGTTTGTTTCCTCTTGATGTAGCCTTAAGCAGAGACTATCGAATAACACTTTCAATGAAAGGCGTTGTTAAGCTTCCAAAAAACTACCGTCTCCTGAAATCTCAACATATATTTTTTCATCCAATCTTCATGATTCTTTCAAGTATTGATCAGTACTCCAATCAAACGTTGATGCCCAAGTTTTGTTCTTCTAGGTTGTAGCATTCGTTTGCAGGAACAGTTAGAAATTATAGGTTTCACTCTGTTTTCTCCTATATTGACAGATGCAGTTAGAACTCTAAATCAAACACGGTTTGTGCTAGCTTCTTGAAACTTGACACAATAAAGTAGTTCTACGTTCTATCTCTAAGGTTTGTTTCCTCTTGTATCCTAAAGCTGGGACTGGCGAATAACACTTATACTGAAAGGGGTTGCCAAACTTCCAACACACTAGAGTCTCCTGAAATCTCAACATATATTTTTTCATCCAATCTTCATGATACTTTCAAGTAATGATCAGTACACCAATCCCACTTGGATGCCAAAGTTTAGTTCTCCTAGATTGAAGCATTCTTTTGGAGTAACAGTTTGAATTTTTAGGTTTCACTCTGTTTTCTCCTATATTGACAAATGTAGTTCGAACTCTAAATCAAACACGGTTTGTGCTAGCTTCTTGAAACTTGAAACAGTAAAGTAGTTCTACATTCTATTTTTATTTTTTGTTTCCTCTGGATGGAGACCTAAGCAGAGACTGACGAAAGACACTTTCAATGAAAGGCGTTGTTAGGCTGCCAAAATACTACAGTCTCCTGAAATCTCATCATATTTTTTTTCCGACCTTCATGATAATTTCAAGTAATGAGCAGTACACCAATAAAACGTGGATGTTCAAGTTTCGTTCTCCTAGGTTGAAGCATTCGTTTGCAGTAACAGTTTGAATTTTTAGTTTTCACTCTGATTTCTCCTATATTGACAGATGCAGTTCGAACTCTAAATCAAACATGGTTTGTGCTAGCTTCTTGAAACTTGACACAATAAAGTAGTTCTACGTTCTATCTCTAAGGTTTGTTTCCTCTTGATGTAGCCTTAAGCAGAGACTGGCGAATAACACTTTCAATGAAAGGCGTTGTTAAGCATCCAAAAAACTACCGTCTCCTGAAATCTCAACATATATTTTTTCATCCAATCTTCATGATTCTTTCAAGTAATGATCAGTACACCAATCAAACGTGGATGCCCAAGTTTTGTTCTTCTAGGTTGTAGCATTCGTTTGCAGGAACAGTTAGAAATTATAGGTTTCACTCTGTTTTCTCCTATATTGACAGATGCAGTTCGAACTCTAAATCAAACACGGTTTGTGCTAGCTTCTTGAAACTTGACACAATAAAGTAGTTCTACGTTCTATCTCTAAGGTTTGTTTCCTCTTGTATCCTAAAGCTGGGACTGGCGAATAACACTTATACTGAAAGGGGTTGCCAAACTTCCAACACACTAGAGTCTCCTGAATTCTCAACATATATTTTTTCATCCAATCTTCATGATACTTTCAAGTAATGATCAGTACACCAATCCCACTTGGATGCCAAAGTTTAGTTCTCCTAGATTGAAGCATTCTTTTGGAGTAACAGTTTGGAGTTTTTAGGTTTCACTCTGTTTTCTCCTATATTGACAGATGCAGTTAGAACTCTAAATCAAACACGGTTTTTGCTAGCTTCTTGAAACTTGACACCATAAAGTACTTCTACGTTCTATCTCTAAGGTTTGTTTCCTCCTGTATCCTAAAGCTGGGACTGGCGAATAACACTTATACTGAAAGGGGTTGCCAAACTTCCAACACACTAAAGTCTCCTGAAATCTCAACATATATTTTTTCATCCAATCTTCATGATACTTTCAAGTAATGATCACTACACCAATCCCACTTGGATGCCAAAGTTTAGTTCTCCTAGATTGAAGCATTCTTTTGGAGTAACAGTTTTAATTTTTAGGTTTCACTCTGTTTTCTCCTATATTGACAAATGTAGTTCGAACTCTAAATCAAACACGGTTTGTGCTAGCTTCTTGAATCTTGAATCAGTAAAGTAGTTCTACATTCTATTTTTATTTTTTGTTTCCTCTGGATGTAGACCTAAGCAGAGACTGACGAAAGACACTTTCAATGAAAGGCGTTGTTAGGCTGCCAAAATACTACAGTCTCCTGAAATCTCATCATATTTTTTTTCCGAACTTCATGATAATTTCAAGTAATGAGCAGTATACCAATAAAACGTGAATGTTCAAGTTTCGTTCTCCTAGGTTGAAGCATTCGTTTGCAGTAACAGTTTGAATTTTTAGTTTTCACTCTGATTTCTCCTATATTGACAGATGCAGTTCGAACTCTAAATCAAACATGGTTTGTGCTAGCTTCTTGAAACTTGACACAATAAAGTAGTTCTACGTTCTATCTCTAAGGTTTGTTTCCTCTTGATGTAGCCTTAAGCAGAGACTGGCGAATAACACTTTCAATGAAAGGCGTTGTTAAGCTTCCAAAAACTACCGTCTCCTGAAATCTCAACATATATTTTTTCATCCAATCTTCATGATTCTTTCAAGTATTGATCAGTACACCAATCAAACGTAAATGCCCAAGTTTTGTTCTTCTAGGTTGTAGCATTCGTTTGCAGGAACAGTTAGAAATTATAGTTTCACTCTGTTTTCTCCTATATTGACAGATGCAGTTCGAACTCTAAATCAAACACGGTTTGTGCTAGCTTCTTGAAACTTGACCCAATAAAGTAGTTCTACGTTCTATCTCTAAGGTTTGTTTCCTCTTGTATCCTAAAGCTGGGACTGGCGAATAACACTTATACTGAAAGGGGTTGCCAAACTTCCAACACACTAGATTCTCCTGAATTCTCAACATATATTTTTTCATCCAATCTTCATGATACTTTCAAGTAATGATCAGTACACCAATCCCACTTGGATGCCAAAGTTTAGTTCTCCTAGATTGAAGCATTCTTTTGGAGTAACAGTTTGAGTTTTTAGGTTTCACTCTGTTTTCTCCTATATTGACAGATGCAGTTCGAACTCTAAATCAAACACGGTTTGTGCTAGCTTCTTGAAACTTGACACAATAAAGTAGTTCTACGTTCTATCCCTAAGGTTTGTTTCCTCTTGTATCCTAAAGCTGTAACTGGCGAATAACACTTATACTGAAAGGGGTTGCCAAACTTCCAACACACTAGAGTCTCCTGAAATCTCAACATATATTTTTTCATCCAATCTTCATGATACTTTCAAGTAATGATCAGTACACCAATCCCACTTGGATGCCAAAGTTTAGTTCTCCTACATTGAAGCATTCTTTTGGAGTAACAGTTTGAATTTTTAGGTTTCACTCTGTTTTCTCCTATATTGACAAATGTAGTTCGAACTCTAAATCAAACACGGTTTGTGCTAGCTTCTTGAAACTTGAAACAGTAAAGTAGTTCTACATTCTATTTTTATTTTTTGTTTCCTCTGGATGGAGAAATAAGCAGAGACTGACGAAAGACACATTCAATGAAAGGCATTGTTAGGCTGCCAAAATACTACAGTCTCCTGAAATCTCAACATATTTTTTTTTCCGACCTTCATGATAATTTCAAGTAATGAGCAGTACACCAATAAAACGTGGATGTTCAAGTTTCGTTCTCCTAGGTTGAAGCATTCGTTTGCAGTAACAGTTTGAATTTTTAGTTTTCACTCTGTTTTCTCCTATATTGACAGATGCAGTTCGAACTCTAAATCAAATATGGTTTGTGCTAGCTTCTTGAAACTTGACACAATAAAGTAGTTCTAAATTCTATATCAAAGGTTTGTTTCCTCTTGATGTAGCCTTAAGCAGAGACTATCAAATAACACTTTCAATGAAAGGCGTTGTTAAGCTTCCAAAAAACTACCGTCTCCTGAAATCTCAACATATATTTTTTAATCCAATCTTCATGATTCTTTCAAGTATTGATCAGTACTCCAATCAAATGTTAATGCCCAAGTTTTGTTCTTCTAGGTTGTAGCATTCGTTTGCAGGAACAGTTAGAAATTACAGGTTTCACTCTGTTTTCTCCTATATTGACAGATGCAGTTCGAACTCTAAATCAAACACGGTTTGTGCTAGCTTCTTGAAACTTGACACAATAAAGTAGTTCTACGTTCTATCTCTAAGGTTTGTTTCCTCTTGTATCCTAAAGCTGGGACTGGCGAATAACACTTATACTGAAAGGGGTTGCCAAACTTCCAACACACTAGAGTCTCGTGAAATCACAACATATATTTTTTCATCCAATCTTCATGATACTTTCAAGTAATGATTAGTGCACCAATCCCACTTGGATGCCAAAGTTTAGTTCTCCTAGATTGAAGCATTCGTTTGCAGCAACAGTTTGAATTTTTAGTTTTCACTCTCTTTTCTCCTATATTGACAGTTGCAGTTCGAACTCTAAATCAAACATGGTTTGTGCTAGCTTCTTGAAACTTGACACAATAAAGTAGTTCTACGTTCTATCTCTAAGGTTTGTTTCCTCTTGATGTAGCCTTAAGCAGAGACTGGCGAATAACACTTTCAATGAAAGGCGTTGTTAAGCTTCCAAAAAACTACCGTCTCCTGAAATCTCAACATACATTTTTTCATCCAATCTTCATGATTCTTTCAAGTATTGATCAGTACACCAATCAAACGTGGATGCCCAAGTTTTGATCTTCTAGGTTGTAGCAATCGTTTGCAGGAACAGTTAGAAATTATAGGTTACACTCTGTTTTCTCCTATATTGACAGATGCAGTTAGAACTCTAAATCAAACATGGTTTGTGCTAGCTTCTTCAAACTTGACACAGTAAAGTAGTTCTACGTTCTATCTCTAAGGTTTGTTTCCTCTTGTATCCTAAAGCTGGGACTGGCGAATAACACTTATACTGAAAGGGGTTGCCAAACTTCCAACACACTAGAGTCTCGTGAAATCACAACATATATTTTTTCATCCAATCTTCATGATACTTTCAAGTAATGATTAGTGCACCAATCCCACTTGGATGCCAAAGTTTAGTTCTCCTAGATTGAAGCATTCTTTTGGAGTAACAGTTTGAATTTTTAGGTTTCACTCTGTTTTCTCCTATATTGACAAATGTAGTTCGAACTCTAAATCAAACACGGTTTGTGCTAGCTTCTTGAATCTTGAATCAGTAAAGTAGTTCTACATTCTATTTTTATTTTTTGTTTCCTCTGGATGTAGACCTAAGCAGAGACTGACGAAAGACACTTTCAATGAAAGGCGTTGTTAGGCTGCCAAAATACTACAGTCTCCTGAAATCTCATCATATTTTTTTTCCGACCTTCATGATAATTTCAAGTAATGAGCAGTACACCAATAAAACGTGAATGTTCAAGTTTCGTTGTCCTAGGTTGAAGCATTCGTTTGCAGTAACAGTTTGAATTTTTAGTTTTCACTCTGATTTCTCCTATATTGACAGATGCAGTTCGAACTCTAAATCAAACATGGTTTGTGCTAGCTTCTTGAAACTTGACACAATAAAGTAGTTCTACGTTCTATCTCTAAGGTTTGTTTCCTCTTGATGTAGCCTTAAGCAGAGACTGGCGAATAACACTTTCAATGAAAGGCGTTGTTAAGCTTCCAAAAAACTACCGTCTCCTGAAATCTCAACATATATTTTTTCATCCAATCTTCATGATTCTTTCAAGTATTGATCAGTACACCAATCAAACGTGGATGCCCAAGTTTTGTTCTTCTAGGTTGTAGCATTCGTTTGCAGGAACAGTTAGAAATTATAGTTTCACTCTGTTTTCTCCTATATTGACAGATGAAGTTCGAACTCTAAATCAAACACGGTTTGTGCTAGCTTCTTGAAACTTGACCCAATAAAGTAGTTCTACGTTCTATCTCTAAGGTTTGTTTCCTCTTGTATCCTAAAGCTGGGACTGGCGAATAACACTTATACTGAAAGGGGTTGCCAAACTTCCAACACCCTAGAGTCTCCTGAATTCTCAACGTATATTTTTTCATCCAATCTTCATGATACTTTCAAGTAATGATCAGTACACCAATCCCACTTGGATGCCAAAGTTTAGTTCTCCTAGATTGAAGCATTCTTTTGGAGTAACAGTTTGAGTTTTTAGGTTTCACTCTGTTTTCTCCTATATTGACAGATGCAGTTCGAACTCTAAATCAAACACGGTTTGTGCTAGCTTCTTGAAACTTGACACAATAAAGTAGTTCTACGTTCTATCCCTAAGGTTTGTTTCCTCTTGTATCCTAAAGCTGTAACTGGCGAATAACACTTATACTGAAAGGGGTTGCCAAACTTCCAACACACTAGAGTCTCCTGAAATCTCAACATATATTTTTTCATCCAATCTTCATGATACTTTCAAGTAATGATCAGTACACCAATCCCACTTGGATGCCAAAGTTTAGTTCTCCTACATTGAAGCATTCTTTTGGAGTAACAGTTTGAATTTTTAGGTTTCACTCTGTTTTCTCCTATATTGACAAATGTAGTTCGAACTCTAAATCAAACACGGTTTGTGCTAGCTTCTTGAAACTTGAAACAGTAAAGTAGTTCTACATTCTATTTTTATTTTTTGTTTCCTCTGGATGGAGACCTAAGCAGAGACTGACGAAAGACACATTCAATGAAAGGCGTTGTTAGGCTGCCAAAATACTACAGTCTCCTGAAATCTCAACATATTTTTTTTTCCGACCTTCATGATAATTTCAAGTAATGAGCAGTACACCAATAAAACGTGGATGTTCAAGTTTCGTTCTCCTAGGTTGAAGCATTCGTTTGCAGTAACAGTTTGAATTTTTAGTTTTCACTCTGTTTTCTCCTATATTGACAGATGCAGTTCGAACTCTAAATCAAATATGGTTTGTGCTAGCTTCTTGAAACTTGACACAATAAAGTAGTTCTACTTTCTATCTCTAAGGATTCTATCCTCTTGATGTAGCCTTAAGCAGAGACTGGCGAATAACACTTTCAATGAAAGGCGTTGTTAAGCTTCCAAAAAACTACCGTCTCCTGAAATCCCAACATATATTTTTTCATCCAATCTTCATGATTCTTTCAAGTATTGATCAGTACACCAATCAAACGTGGATGCCCAAGTTTTGTTCTTCTAGGTTGTAGCATTCGTTTGCAGGAACAGTTAGAAATTATAGGTTTCACTCTGTTTTCTCCTATATCGACAGATGCAGTTAGAACTCTAAATCAAACACGGTTTGTGCTAGCTTCTTGAAACTTGACACAATAAAGTAATTCTACGTTCTATCTCTAAGGTTTGTTTCCTCTTGTATCCTAAAGCTGGGACTGGCGAATAAAACTTATACTGAAAGGGGTTGCCAAACTTCCAACACACTAGAGTCTCCTGAAATCTGAACATATATTTTTTCATCCAATCTTCATGATACTTTCAAGTAATGATCAGTACACCAATCCCACTTGGATGCCAAAGTTTAGTTCTCCTAGATTGAAGCATTCTTTTGGAGTAACAGTTTGAATTGTTAGGTTTCACTCTGTTTTCTCCTATATTGACAAATATAGATCGAACTCTAATTTAAACACGATTTGTGCTAGCTTCTTGAAACTTGAAACAGTAAAGTAGTTCTACATTCTATTTTTATTTTTTGTTTCCTCTGGATGTAGACCTAAGCAGAGACTGACGAAAGACACATTCAATGAAAGGCGTTATTAGGCTGCCAAAATACTACAGTCTCCTGAAATCTCAACATATTTTTTTTTCGACCTTCATGATAATTTCAAGTAATCAGCAGTACACCAATAAAACGTGGATGTTCAAGTTTCGTTCTCCTAGGTTGAAGCATTCATTTGCAGTAACAGTTTGAATTTTTAGTTTTCACTCTGTTTTCTCCTATATTGACAGATGCAGTTCGAACTCTAAATCAAACATGGTTTGTGCTAGCTTCTTGAAACTTGACACAATAAAGTAGTTCTACGTTCTATCTCTAAGGTTTGTTTCCTCTTGATGTAGCCTTAAGCAGAGACTGGCGAATAACACTTTCAATGAAAGGCGTTGTTAAGCTTCCAAAAAACTACCGTCTCCTGAAATCTCAACATATATTTTTTCATCCAATCTTCATGATTCTTTCAAGTATTGATCAGTACACCAATCAAACGTGGATGCCCAAGTTTTGTTCTTCTAGGTTGTAGCATTCGTTTGCAGGAACAGTTAGAAATTATAGTTTCACTCTGTTTTCTCCTATATTGACAGATGAAGTTCGAACTCTAAATCAAACACGGTTTGTGCTAGCTTCTTGAAACTTGACCCAATAAAGTAGTTCTACGTTCTATCTCTAAGGTTTGTTTCCTCTTGTATCCTAAAGCTGGGACTGGCGAATAACACTTATACTGAAAGGGGTTGCCAAACTTCCAACACCCTAGAGTCTCCTGAATTCTCAACGTATATTTTTTCATCCAATCTTCATGATACTTTCAAGTAATGATCAGTACACCAATCCCACTTGGATGCCAAAGTTTAGTTCTCCTAGATTGAAGCATTCTTTTGGAGTAACAGTTTGAGTTTTTAGGTTTCACTCTGTTTTCTCCTATATTGACAGATGCAGTTCGAACTCTAAATCAAACACGGTTTGTGCTAGCTTCTTGAAACTTGACACAATAAAGTAGTTCTACGTTCTATCCCTAAGGTTTGTTTCCTCTTGTATCCTAAAGCTGTAACTGGCGAATAACACTTATACTGAAAGGGGTTGCCAAACTTCCAACACACTAGAGTCTCCTGAAATCTCAACATATATTTTTTCATCCAATCTTCATGATACTTTCAAGTAATGATCAGTACACCAATCCCACTTGGATGCCAAAGTTTAGTTCTCCTACATTGAAGCATTCTTTTGGAGTAACAGTTTGAATTTTTAGGTTTCACTCTGTTTTCTCCTATATTGACAAATGTAGTTCGAACTCTAAATCAAACACGGTTTGTGCTAGCTTCTTGAAACTTGAAACAGTAAAGTAGTTCTACATTCTATTTTTATTTTTTGTTTCCTCTGGATGGAGACCTAAGCAGAGACTGACGAAAGACACATTCAATGAAAGGCGTTGTTAGGCTGCCAAAATACTACAGTCTCCTGAAATCTCAACATATTTTTTTTTCCGACCTTCATGATAATTTCAAGTAATGAGCAGTACACCAATAAAACGTGGATGTTCAAGTTTCGTTCTCCTAGGTTGAAGCATTCGTTTGCAGTAACAGTTTGAATTTTTAGTTTTCACTCTGTTTTCTCCTATATTGACAGATGCAGTTCGAACTCTAAATCAAATATGGTTTGTGCTAGCTTCTTGAAACTTGACACAATAAAGTAGTTCTAAATTCTATATCAAAGGTTTGTTTCCTCTTGATGTAGCCTTAAGCAGAGACTATCAAATAACACTTTCAATGAAAGGCGTTGTTAAGCTTCCAAAAAACTACCGTCTCCTGAAATCTCAACATATATTTTTTAATCCAATCTTCATGATTCTTTCAAGTATTGATCAGTACTCCAATCAAATGTTAATGCCCAACTTTTGTTCTTCTAGGTTGTAGCATTCGTTTGCAGGAACAGTTAGAAATTACAGGTTTCACTCTGTTTTCTCCTATATTGACAGATGCAGTTCGAACTCTAAATCAAACACGGTTTGTGCTAGCTTCTTGAAACTTGACACAATAAAGTAGTTCTACGTTCTATCTCTAAGGTTTGTTTCCTCTTGTATCCTAAAGCTGGGACTGGCGAATAACACTTATACTGAAAGGGGTTGCCAAACTTCCAACACACTAGAGTCTCGTGAAATCACAACATATATTTTTTCATCCAATCTTCATGATACTTTCAAGTAATGATTAGTGCACCAATCCCACTTGGATGCCAAAGTTTAGTTCTCCTAGATTGAAGCATTCGTTTGCAGCAACAGTTTGAATTTTTAGTTTTCACTCTCTTTTCTCCTATATTGACAGTTGCAGTTCGAACTCTAAATCAAACATGGTTTGTGCTAGCTTCTTGAAACTTGACACAATAAAGTAGTTCTACGTTCTATCTCTAAGGTTTGTTTCCTCTTGATGTAGCCTTAAGCAGAGACTGGCGAATAACACTTTCAAAGAAAGGCGTTGTTAAGCTTCCAAAAAACTACCGTCTCCTGAAATCTCAACATACATTTTTTCATCCAATCTTCATGATTCTTTCAAGTATTGATCAGTACACCAATCAAACGTGGATGCCCAAGTTTTGATCTTCTAGGTTGTAGCAATCGTTTGCAGGAACTGTTAGAAATTATAGGTTTCACTCTGTTTTCTCCTATATTGACAGATGCAGTTAGAACTCTAAATCAAACATGGTTTGTGCTAGCTTCTTCAAACTTGACACAGTAAAGTAGTTCTACGTTCTATCTCTAAGGTTTGTTTCCTCTTGTATCCTAAAGCTGGGACTGGCGAATAACACTTATACTGAAAGGGGTTGCCAAACTTCCAACACACTAGAGTCTCGTGAAATCACAACATATATTTTTTCATCCAATCTTCATGATACTTTCAAGTAATGATTAGTGCACCAATCCCACTTGGATGCCAAAGTTTAGTTCTCCTAGATTGAAGCATTCTTTTGGATTAACAGTTTGAATTTTTAGGTTTCACTCTGTTTTCTCCTATATTGACAAATGTAGTTCGAACTCTAAATCAAACACGGTTTGTGATAGCTTCTTGAAACTTGAAACAGTAAAGTAGTTCTACATTCTATTTTTATTTTTTGTTTCCTCTGGATGTAGACCTAAGCAGAGACTGACGAAAGACACATTCAATGAAAGGCGTTGTTAGGCTGCCAAAATACTACAGGCTCCTGAAATCTCAACATATTTTTTTTCCGACCTTCATGATAATTTCAAGTAATGAGCAGTACACCAATAAAACGTGGATGTTCAAGTTCCTTTCTCTTAGGTTGAAGCATTCGTTTGCAGGAACAGTTTGAATTTTTAGTTTTCACTCTGTTTTCTCCTATATTGACAGATGCAGTTCGAACTCTAAATCAAACATGGTTTGTGCTAGCTTCTTGAAACTTGACACAATAAAGTAGTTCTACGTTCTATCTCTAAGGTTTGTTTCCTCCTGTATCCTAAAGCTGGGACTGGCGAATAACACTTATACTGAAAGGGGTTGCCAAACTTCCAACACACTAGAGCCTCCTGAAATCTCAACATATATTTTTCATCCAATCTTCATGATACTTTCAAGTAATGATCAGTACACCAATCCCACTTGGATGCCAAAGTTTAGTTCTCCTAGATTGAAGCATTCTTTTGGAGTAACAGTTTGAATTCTTAGGTTTCACTCTGTTTTCTCCTATATTGACAAATGTAGTTCGAACTCTAAATCAAACATGGTTTGTGCTAGCTTCTTGAAACTTGAAACAGTAAAGTAGTTCTAAATTCTATTTTTATTTTTTGTTTCCTCTGGATGTAGACCTAAGCAGAGACTGACGAAAGACACATTCAATGAAAGGCGTTGTTAGGCTGCCAAAATACTACAGTCTCCTGAAATCTCAACATATTTTTTTTCCGACCTTCATGATAATTTCAAGTAATGAGCAGTACAACAATAAAACGTGGATGTTCAAGTTTCGTTCTCCTAGGTTGAAGCATTCGTTTGCAGTAACAGATTGAATTTTTAGTTTTCACTCTGTTTTCTCCTATATTGACAGATGCAGTTCGAACTCTAAATCAAACATGGTTTGTGCTAGCTTCTTGAAACTTGACACAATAAAGTAGTTCTATGTTCTATCTCTAAGGTTTGTTTCCTCTTGATGAAGCCTTAAGCAGAGACTGGCGAATAACACTTTCAATGAAAGGCGTTGTTAAGCTTCCAAAAAACTACCGTCTCCTGAAATCTCAACATATATTTTTTCATCCAATCTTCATGATTCTTTCAAGTATTGATCAGTACACCAATCAAACGTGGATGCCCAAGTTTTGTTCTTCTAGGTTGTACCATTCGTTTGCAGGAACAGTTAGAAATTACAGGTTTCACTCTGTTTTCTCCTATATTGACAGATGCAGTTAGAACTCTAAATCAAACACGGTTTGTGCTAGCTTCTTGAAACTTGACACAATAAAGTAGTTCTACGTTCTATCTCTAAGGTTTGTTTCCTCTTGTATCCTAAAGCTGGGACTGGCGAATAACACTTATACTGAAAGGGGTTGCCAAACTTCCAACACACTAGAGTCTCGTGAAATCTGAACATATATTTTTTCATCCAATCTTCATGATACTTTCAAGTAATGATCAGTACACCAATCCCACTTGGATGCCAAAGTTTAGTTCTCCTAGATTGAAGCATTCTTTTGGAGTAACAGTTTGAATTTTTAGGTTTCACTCTGTTTTCTCCTATACTGACAAATGTAGTTCGAACTCTAAATCAAACACGGTTTGTGCTAGCTTCTTGAAACTTGAAACAGTAAAGTAGTTCTACATTCTATTTTTACTTTTTGTTTCCTCTGGATGTAGACCTAAGCAGAGACTGACGAAAGACACATTCAATGAAAGGCATTGTTAGGCTGCCAAAATACTACAGGCTCCTGAAATCTCAACATATTTTTTTTTCCGACCTTCATGATAATTTCAAGTAATGAGCAGTACACGAAAAAAACGTCCATGTTCAAGTTCCGTTCTCCTAGGTTGAAGCATTCGTTTGCAGAAACAGTTTGAACGTTTAGTTTTCACTCTGTTTTCTCGTATATTGACAGATGCAGTTCGAACTCTAAATCAAACATGGTTTGTGCTAGCTTCTTGAAACTTGACACAATAAAGTAGTTCTACGTTCTATCTCTAAGGTTAGTTTTCTCTTGATGTAGCCTTAAGCAGAGACTGGCGAATAACACTTTCAATGAAAGGCGTTGTTAAGCTTCCAAAAAACTACCATCTCCTGAAATCTCAACATACATTTTTTCATCCAATCTTCATGATTCTTTCAAGTATTGATCAGTACACCAATCAAACGTGGATGCCCAAGTTTTGTTCTTCTAGGTTGTAGCATCCGTTTGCAGGAACAGTTAGAAATTACAGGTTTCACTCTGTTTTCTCCTATATTGACAGATGCAGTTACAACTCTAAATCAAACACGGTTTGTGCTAGCTTCTTGAAACTTGACACAGTAAAGTAGTTCTACGTTCTATCTCTAAGGTTTGTTTCCTCTTGTATCCTAAAGCTGGGACTGGCGAATAACACTTATACTGAAAGGGGTTGCCAAACTTCCAACACACTAGAGTCTTGTGAAATCTCAACATATATTTTTTCATCCCATCTTCATGATACTTTCAAGTAAGGATCAGTACACCAATCCCACTTGGATGCCAAAGTTTAGTTCTCCTAGATTGAAGCATTCTTTTGGAGTAACAGTTTGAATTTTTAGCATTCACTCTGTTTTCTCCTATATTGACAAATGTAGTTCGAACTCTAAATCAAACACGGTTTGTGCTAGCTTCTTGAAACTTGAAACAGTAAAGTAGTTCTACATTCTATTTTTACTTTTTGTTTCCTCTGGATGTAGACCTAAGCAGAGACTGACGAAAGACACATTCAATGAAAGGCGTTGTTAGGCTGCCAAAATACTACAGGCTCCTGAAATCTCAACATATTTTTCTTTCCGACCTTCATGATAATCTCAAGTAATGAGCAGTACACCAATAAAACGTGGATGTTCAAGTTCCGTTCTCCTAGGTTGAAGCATTCGTTTGCAGTAACAGTTTGAATTTTTAGTTTTCACTCTGTTTTCTCCAATATTGACAGATGCAGTTCGAACTCTAAATCAAACATGGTTTGTGCTAGCTTCTTGAAACTTGACACAATAAAGTAGTTCTATGTTCTATCTCTAAGGTTTGTTTCCTCTTGATGAAGCCTTAAGCAGAGACTGGCAAATAACACTTTCAATGAAAGGCGTTGTTAAGCTTCCAAAACACTACCGTCTCCTGAAATCTCAACATACATTTTTTCATCCAATCTTCATGATTCTTTCAAGTATTGATCAGTACACCAATCAAACGTGGATGCCCAAGTTTTGTTCTTCTAAGTTGTAGCATTCGTTTGCAGGAACAGTTAGAAATTATAGGTTTCACTCTGCTTTCTCCTATATTGACAGATGCAGTTAGAACTCTAAATCAAACACGGTTTGTGCTAGCTTCTTGAAACGTGACACAATAAAGTAGTTCTACGTTCTATCTCTAAGGTTTGTTTCCTCTTGTATCCTAAAGCTGGGACTGGCGAATAACACTTATACTGAAAGGGGTTGCCAAACTTCCAACACACTAGAGTCTCGTGAAATCTGAACATATATTTTTTCATCCAATCTTCATGATACTTTCAAGTAATGATCAGTACACCAATCCCACTTGGATGCCAAAGTTTAGTTCTCCTAGATTGAAGCATTCTTTTGGAGTAACAGTTTGAATTTTTAGGTTTCACTCTGTTTTCTCCTATATTGACAAATGTAGTTCGAACTCTAAATCAAACACGGGTTGTGCTAGCTTCTTGAAACTTGAAACAGTAAAGTAGTTCTACATTCTATTTTTACTTTTTGTTTCCTCTGGATGTAGACCTAAGCAGAGACTGGCGAAAGACACATTCAATGAAAGGCGTTGTTAGGCTGCCAAAATACTACAGGCTCCTGAAATCTCAACATATTTTTTTTTCCGACCTTCATGATAATTTCAAGTAATGAGCAGTACACGAAAAAAACGTCCATGTTCAAGTTCCGTTCTCCTAGGTTGAAGCATTCGTTTGCAGTAACAGTTTGAATTTTTAGTTTTCACTCTGTTTTCTCCTATATTGACAGATGCAGTTCGAACTCTAAATCAAACATGGTTTGTGCTAGCTTCTTGAAACTTGACACAATAAAGTAGTTCTTCGTTCTATCTCTAAGGTTAGTTTCCTCTTGATGTAGCCTTAAGCAGAGACTGGCGAATAACACTTTCAATGAAAGGCGTTGTTAAGCTTCCAAAAAACTACCGTCTCCTGAAATCTCAACATACATTTTTTCATCCAATCTTCATGATTCTTTCAAGTATTGATCAGTACACCAATCAAACGTGGATGCCCAAGTTTTGTTCTTCTAGGTTGTAGCATTCGTTTGCAGGAACAGTTATAAATTACAGGTTTCACTCTGTTTTCTCCTATATTGACAGATGCAGTTACAACTCTAAATCCAACACGGTTTGTGCTAGCTTCTTGAAACTTGACACAGTAAAGTAGTTCTACGTTCTATCTCTAAGGTTTGTTTCCTCTTGTATCCTAAAGCTGGGACTGGCGAATAACACTTATACTGAAAGGTGTTGCCAAACTTCCAACACACTAGAGTCTCGTGAAATCTCAACATATATTTTTTCATCCCATCTTCATGATACTTTCAAGTAATGATCAGTACACCAATCCCACTTGGATGCCAAAGTTTAGTTCTCCTAGATTGAAGCATTCTTTTGGAGTAACAGTTTGAATTTTTAGGTTTCACTCTGTTTTCTCCTATATTGACAAATGTAGTTCGAACTCTAAATCAAACACGGGTTGTGCTAGCTTCTTAAAACTTGAAACAGTAAAGTAGTTCTACAATCTATTTTTACTTTTTGTTTCCTCTGGATGTAGACCTAAGCAGAAACTGACGAAAGACACATTCAATGAAAGGCGTTGTTAGGCTGCCAAAATACTACAGGCTCCTGAAATCTCAACATATTTTTGTTTCCGACCTTCATGATAATTTCAACTAATGAGCAGTACACGAAAAAAACGTCCATGTTCAAGTTCCGTTCTCCTAGGTTGAAGCATTCGTTTGCAGTAACAGTTTGAATTTTTAGTTTTCACTCTGTTTTCTACTATACTGACAGATGCAGTTCGAACTCTAAATCAAACATGGTTTGTGCTAGCTTCTTGAAACTTGACACAATAAAGTAGTTCTACGTTCTATCTCTAAGGTTAGTTTCCTCTTGATGTAGCCTTAAGCAGAGACTGGCGAATAACACTTTCAATGAAAGGCGTTGTTAAGCTTCCAAAAAACTACCGTCTCCTGAAATATCAACATACATTTTTTCATCCAATCTTCATGATTCTTTCAAGTATTGATCAGTACACCAATCAAACGTGGATGCCCAAGTTTTGTTCTTCTAGGTTGTAGCATCCATTTGCAGGAACAGTTAGAAATTACAGGTTTCACTCTGTTTTCTCCTATATTGACAGATGCAGTTACAACTCTAAATCAAACACGGTTTGTGCTAGCTTCTTGAAACTTGACACAGTAAAGTAGTTCTACGTTCTATCTCTAAGGTTTGTTTCCTCTTGTATCCTAAAGCTGGGACTGGCGAATAACACTTATACTGAAAGGGGTTGCCAAACTTCCAACACACTAGAGTCTTGTGAAATCTCAACATATATTTTTTCATCCCATCTTCATGATACTTTCAAGTAAGGATCAGTACACCAATCCCACTTGGATGCCAAAGTTTAGTTCTCCTAGATTGAAGCATTCTTTTGGAGTAACAGTTTGAATTTTTAGCATTCACTCTGTTTTCTCCTATATTGACAAATGTAGTTCGAACTCTAAATCAAACACGGTTTGTGCTAGCTTCTTGAAACTTGAAACAGTAAAGTACTTCTACATTCTATTTTTACTTTTTGTTTCCTCTGGATGTAGACCTAAGCAGAGACTGACGAAAGACACATTCAATGAAAGGCGTTGTTAGGCTGCCAAAATACTACAGGCTCCTGAAATCTCAACATATTTTTCTTTCCGACCTTCATGATAATCTCAAGTAATGAGCAGTACACCAATAAAACGTGGATGTTCAAGTTCCGTTCTCCTAGGTTGAAGCATTCGTTTGCAGTAACAGTTTGAATTTTTAGTTTTCACTCTGTTTTCTCCTATATTGACAGATGCAGTTCGAACTCTAAATCAAACATGGTTTGTGCTAGCTTCTTGAAACTTGACACAATAAAGTAGTTCTATGTTCTATCTCTAAGGTTTGTTTCCTCTTGATGAAGCCTTAAGCAGAGACTGGCAAATAACACTTTCAATGAAAGGCGTTGTTAAGCTTCCAAAACACTACCGTCTCCTGAAATCTCAACATACATTTTTTCATCCAATCTTCATGATTCTTTCAAGTATTGATCAGTACACCAATCAAACGTGGATGCCCAAGTTTTGTTCTTCTAAGTTGTAGCATTTGTTTGCAGGAACAGTTAGAAATTATAGGTTTCACTCTGCTTTCTCCTATATTGACAGATGCAGTTAGAACTCTAAATCAAACACGGTTTGTGCTAGCTTCTTGAAACGTGACACAATAAAGTAGTTCTACGTTCTATCTCTAAGGTTTGTTTCCTCTTGTATCCTAAAGCTGGGACTGGCGAATAACACTTATACTGAAAGGGGTTGCCAAACTTCCAACACACTAGAGTCTCGTGAAATCTCAACATATATTTTTTCATCCAATCTTCATTATACTTTCAAGTAATGATCAGTACACCAATCCCACTTGGATGCCAAAGTTTAGTTCTCCTAGATTGAAGCATTCTTTTGGAGTAACAGTTTGAATTGTTAGGTTTCACTCTGTTTTCTCCTATATTGACAAATGTAGTTCGAACTCTAAATCAAACACGGTTTGTGCTAGCTTCTTGAAACTTGAAACAGTAAAGTAGTTCTACATTCTATTTTTACTTTTTGTTTCCTCTGGATGTAGACCTAAGCAGAGACTGACGAAAGACACATTCAATGAAAGGCGTTGTTAGGCTGCCAAAATACTACAGGCTCCTGAAATCTCAACATATTTTTCTTTCCGACCTTCATGATAATCTCAAGTAATGAGCAGTACACCAATAAAACGTGGATGTTCAAGTTCCGTTCTCCTAGGTTGAAGCATTCGTTTGCAGTAACAGTTTGAATTTTTAGTTTTCACTCTGTTTTCTCCTATATTGACAGATGCAGTTCGAACTCTAAATCAAACATGGTTTGTGCTAGCTTCTTGAAACTTGACACAATAAAGTAGTTCTATGTTCTGTCTCTAAGGTTTGTTTCCTCTTGATGAAGCCTTAAGCAGAGACTGGCAAATAACACTTTCAATGAAAGGTGTTGTTAAGCTTCCAAAACACTACCGTCTCCTGAAATCTCAACATACATTTTTTCATCCAATCTTCATGATTCTTTCAAGTATTGATCAGTACACCAATCAAACGTGGATGCCCAAGTTTTGTTCTTCTAAGTTGTAGCATTCGTTTGCAGGAACAGTTAGAAATTATAGGTTTCACTCTGCTTTCTCCTATATTGACAGATGCAGTTAGAACTCTAAATCAAACACGGTTTGTGCTAGCTTCTTGAAACGTGACACAATAAAGTAGTTCTACGTTCTATCTCTAAGGTTTGTTTCCTCTTGTATCCTAAAGCTGGGACTGGCGAATAACACTTATACTGAAAGGGGTTGCCAAACTTCCAACACACTAGAGTCTCGTGAAATCTCAACATATATTTTTTCATCCAATCTTCATTATACTTTCAAGTAATGATCAGTACACCAATCCCACTTGGATGCCAAAGTTTAGTTCTCCTAGATTGAAGCATTCTTTTGGAGTAACAGTTTGAATTGTTAGGTTTCACTCTGTTTTCTCCTATATTGACAAATGTAGTTCGAACTCTAAATCAAACACGGTTTGTGCTAGCTTCTTGAAACTTGAAACAGTAAAGTAGTTCTACATTCTATTTTTACTTTTTGTTTCCTCTGGATGTAGACCTAAGCAGAGACTGACGAAAGACACATTCAATGAAAGGCGTTGTTAGGCTGCCAAAATACTACAGGCTCCTGAAATCTCAACATATTTTTTTTTCCGACCTTCATGATAATTTCAAGTAATGAGCAGCACACGAAAAAAACGTCCATGTTCAAGTTCCGTTCTCCTAGGTTGAAGCATTCGTTTGCAGAAACAGTTTGAATGTTTAGTTTTCACTCTGTTTTCTCCTATATTGACAGATGCAGTTCGAACTCTAAATCAAACATGGTTTGTGCTAGCTTCTTGAAACTTGACACAATAAAGTAGTTCTACGTTCCATCTCTAAGGTTAGTTTCCTCTTGATGTAGCCTTAAGCAGAGACTGGCGAATAACACTTTCAATGAAAGGCGTTGTTAAGCTTCCAAAAAACTACCGTCTCCTGAAATATCAACATACATTTTTTCATCCAATCTTCATGATTCTTTCAAGTATTGATCAGTACACCAATCAAACGTGGATGCCCAAGTTTTGTTCTTCTAGGTTGTAGCATTCGTTTGCAGGAACATTTAGAAATTATAGGTTTCACTCTGTTTTCTCCTATATTGACAGATGCAGTTAGAACTCTAAATCAAACACGGTTTGTGCTAGCTTCTTGAAACTTGACACAATAAAGTAGTTCTACGTTCTATCTCTAAGGTTTGTTTCTTCTTGTATTTTACAGCTGGGACTGGCGAATAACACTTATACTGAAAGGGGTTGCCAAACTTCCAACACACTAGAGTCTCCTGAAATCTCAACATATATTTTTTCATCCAATCTTCATGATTCTTTCAAGTATTGATCAGTACACCAATCAAACGTGGATGCCCAAGTTTTGTTCTTCTAGGTTGTAGCATTCGTTTGCAGGAACAGTTAGAAATTATAGGTTTCACTCTGTTTTTTCCTATATTGACAGATGCAGTTAGAACTCTAAATCAAACACGGTTTGTGCTTGCTTCTTGAAACTTGACACAATAAAGTAGTTCTACGTTCTATCTCTAAGGTTTGTTTCCTCTTGTATCCTAAAGCTGGGACTGGCGAATAACACTTATACTGAAAGGGGTTGCCAAACTTCCAACACACTAGAGTCTCCTGAAATCTCAACATATATTTTTTCAACCAATCTTCATGATACTTTCAAGTAATGATCAGTACACCAATCCCACTTGGATGCCAAAGTTTAGTTCTCCTAGATGAAAGCATTCTTTTTGGAGTAACAGTTTGAATTTTTAGGTTTCACTCTGTTTTCTCCTATATTGACAAATGTAGTTCGAACTCTAAATCAAACACGGTTTGTGCTAGCTTCTTGAAACTTGAAACAGTAAAGTAGTTCTACATTCTATTTTAATTTTTTTTTCCTCTGGATGTAGACCTAAGCAGAGACTGACGAAAGACACATTCAATGAAAGGCGTTGTTAGGCTGCCAAAATAGTACAGTCTCCTGAAATCTCAACATGTTTTTTTTTTCGACCTTCATGATAATTTCAAGTAAAGAGCAGTACACCAATAAAACGTGGATGTTCAAGTTTCGTTCTCCTAGGTTGAAGCATTCGTTTGCAGTAACAGTTTGAATTTTTAGTTTTCACTCTGTTTTCTCCTATATTGACAGATGCAGTTCGAACTCTAAATCAAACATGGTTTGTGCTAGCTTCTTGAAACTTGACACAATAAAGTAGTTCTACGTTCTATCTCAAGGTTTGTTTCCTCTTGATGTAGCCTTAAGCAGAGACTGGCGAATAACACTTTCAATGAAAGGCCTTCTTAAGCTTCCAAAAAACTACCGTCTCCTGAAATCTCAACATATATTTTTTCATCCAATCTTCATGATTCTTTCAAGTATTGATCAGTACACCAATCAAACGTGGATGCCCAAGTTTTGTTCTTCTAGGTTGTAGCATTCGTTTGCAGGAACAGTTAGAAATTATAGTTTTCACTCTGTTTTCTCCTATATTGACAGATTCAGTTAGAACTCTAAATCAAACACGGTTTGTGCTAGCTTCTTGAAACTTGACACAATAAAGTAGTTCTACGTTCTATCTCTAAGGATTGTTTCCTCTTGTATCCTAAAGCTGGGACTGGCGAATAACACTTATACTGAAAGGGGTTGCCAAACTTCCAACACACTAGAGTCTCCTGAAATCTCAACATATATTTTTTCATCCAATCTTCATGATTCTTTCAAGTATTGATCAGTACACCAATCAAACGTGGATGCCCAAGTTTTGTTCTTCTAGGTTGTAGCATTCGTTTGCAGGAACAGTTAGAAATTATAGGTTTCACTCTGTTTTCTCCTATATTGACAGATGCAGTTAGAACTCTAAATCAAACACGGTTTGTGCTAGCTTCTTGAAACTTGACACAATAAAGTAGTTCTACGTTCTATCTCTAAGGTTTGTTTCCTCTTGTATCCTAAAGCTGGGACTGGCGAATAACACTTATACTGAAAGGGGTTGCCAAACTTCCAACACACTAGAGTCTCCTGAAATCTCAACATATATTTTTTCATCCAATCTTCATGATACTTTCAAGTAATGATCAGTACACCAATCCCACTTGGATGCCAAAGTTTAGTTCTCCTAGATTGAAGCATTCTTTTGGAGTAACAGTTTGAATTTTTAGGTTTCACTCTGTTTTCTCCTATATTGACAAATGTAGTTCGAACTCTAAATCAAACACGGTTTGTGCTAGCTTCTTGAAACTTGAAACAGTAAAGTAGTTCTACATTCTATTTTTATTTTTTGTTTCCTCTGGATGGAGACCTAAGCAGAGACTGACGAAAGACACTTTCAATGAAAGGCGTTGTTAGGCTGCCAAAATACTACAGTCTCCTGAAATCTCATCATATTTTTTTTTCCGACCTTCATGATAATTTCAAGTAATGAGCAGTACACCAATAAAACGTGGATGTTCAAGTTTCGTTCTCCTAGGTTGAAGCATTCGTTTGCAGTAACAGTTTGAATTTTTAGTTTTCACTCTGATTTCTCCTATATTGACAGATGCAGTTCGAACTCTAAATCAAACATGGTTTGTGCTAGCTTCTTGAAACTTGACACAATAAAGTAGTTCTACGTTCTATCTCTAAGGTTTGTTTCCTCTTGATGTAGCCTTAAGCAGAGACTGGCGAATAACACTTTCAATGAAAGGCGTTGTTAAGCATCCAAAAAACTACCGTCTCCTGAAACCTCAACATATATTTTTTCATCCAATCTTCATGATTCTTTCAAGTAATGATCAGTACACCAATCAAACGTGGATGCCCAAGTTTTGTTCTTCTAGGTTGTAGCATTCGTTTGCAGGAACAGTTAGAAATTATAGGTTTCACTCTGTTTTCTCCTATATTGACAGATGCAGTTCGAACTCTAAATCAAACACGGTTTGTGCTAGCTTCTTGAAACTTGACACAATAAAGTAGTTCTACGTTCTATCTCTAAGGTTTGTTTCCTCTTGTATCCTAAAGCTGGGACTGGCGAATAACACTTATACTGAAAGGGGTTGCCAAACTTCCAACACACTAGAGTCTCCTGAATTCTCAACATATATTTTTTCATCCAATCTTCATGATACTTTCAAGTAATGATCAGTACACCAATCCCACTTGGATGCCAAAGTTTAGTTCTCCTAGATTGAAGCATTCTTTTGGAGTAACAGTTTGAGTTTTTAGGTTTCACTCTGTTTTCTCCTATATTGACAGATGCAGTTCGAACTCTAAATCAAACACGGTTTGTGCTAGCTTCTTGATTCTTGAATCAGTAAAGTAGTTCTACATTCTATTTTTATTTTTTGTTTCCTCTGGATGTAGACCTAAGCAGAGACTGACGAAAGACACTTTCAATGAAAGGCGTTGTTAGGCTGCCAAAATACTACAGTCTCCTGAAATCTCAACATATTTTTTTTCCGACCTTCATGATAATTTCAAGTAATGAGCAGTACACCAATAAAACGTGAATGTTCAAGTTTCGTTCTCCTAGGTTGAAGCATTCGTTTGCAGTAACAGTTTGAATTTTTAGTTTTCACTCTGATTTCTCCTATATTGACAGATGCAGTTCGAACTCTAAATCAAACATGGTTTGTGCTAGCTTCTTGAAACTCGACACAATAAAGTAGTTCTACGTTCTATCTCTAAGGTTTGTTTCCTCTTGATGTAGCCTTAAGCAGAGACTGGCGAATAACACTTTCAATGAAAGGCGTTGTTAAGCTTCCAAAAAACTACCGTCTCCTGAAATCTCAACATATATTTTTTCATCCAATCTTCATGATTCTTTCAAGTATTGATCAGTACACCAATCAAACGTGGATGCCCAAGTTTTGTTCTTCTAGGTTGTAGCATTCGTTTGCAGGAACAGTTAGAAATTATAGTTTCACTCTGTTTTCTCCTATATTGACAGATGCAGTTCGAACTCTAAATCAAACACGGTTTGTGCTAGCTTCTTGAAACTTGACCCAATAAAGTAGTTCTACGTTCTATCTCTAAGGTTTGTTTCCTCTTGTATCCTAAAGCTGGGACTGGCGAATAACACTTATACTGAAAGGGGTTGCCAAACTTCCAACACCCTAGAGTCTCCTGAATTCTCAACATATATTTTTTCATCCAATCTTCATGATACTTTCAAGTAATGATCAGTACACCATTCCCACTTGGATGCCAAAGTTTAGTTCTCCTAGATTGAAGCATTCTTTTGGAGTAACAGTTTGAGTTTTTAGGTTTCACTCTGTTTTCTCCTATATTGACAGATGCAGTTCGAACTCTAAATCAAACACGGTTTGTGCTAGCTTCTTGAAACTTGACACAATAAAGTAGTTCTACGTTCTATCCCTAAGGTTTGTTTCCTCTTGTATCCTAAAGCTGTAACTGGCGAATAACACTTATACTGAAAGGGGTTGCCAAACTTCCAACACACTAGAGTCTCCTGAAATCTCAACATATATTTTTTCATCCAATCTTCATGATACTTTCAAGTAATGATCAGTACACCAATCCCACTTGGATGCCAAAGTTTAGTTCTCCTACATTGAAGCATTCTTTTGGAGTAACAGTTTGAATTTTTAGGTTTCACTCTGTTTTCTCCTATATTGACAAATGTAGTTCGAACTCTAAATCAAACACGGTTTGTGCTAGCTTCTTGAAACTTGAAACAGTAAAGTAGTTCTACATTCTATTTTTATTTTTTGTTTCCTCTGGATGGAGACCTAAGCAGAGACTGACGAAAGACACATTCAATGAAAGGCGTTGTTAGGCTGCCAAAATACTACAGTCTCCTGAAATCTCAACATATTTTTTTTTCCGACCTTCATGATAATTTCAAGTAATGAGCAGTACACCAATAAAACGTGGATGTTCAAGTTTCGTTCTCCTAGGTTGAAGCATTCGTTTGCAGTAACAGTTTGAATTTTTAGTTTTCACTCTGTTTTCTCCTATATTGACAGATGCAGTTCGAACTCTAAATCAAATATGGTTTGTGCTAGCTTCTTGAAACTTGACACAATAAAGTAGTTCTAAATTCTATATCAAAGGTTTGTTTCCTCTTGATGTAGCCTTAAGCAGAGACTATCAAATAACACTTTCAATGAAAGGCGTTGTTAAGCTTCCAAAAAACTACCGTCTCCTGAAATCTCAACATATATTTTTTAATCCAATCTTCATGATTCTTTCAAGTATTGATCAGTACTCCAATCAAATGTTAATGCCCAACTTTTGTTCTTCTAGGTTGTAGCATTCGTTTGCAGGAACAGTTAGAAATTACAGGTTTCACTCTGTTTTCTCCTATATTGACAGATGCAGTTCGAACTCTAAATCAAACACGGTTTGTGCTAGCTTCTTGAAACTTGACACAATAAAGTAGTTCTACGTTCTATCTCTAAGGTTTGTTTCCTCTTGTATCCTAAAGCTGGGACTGGCGAATAACACTTATACTGAAAGGGGTTGCCAAACTTCCAACACACTAGAGTCTCGTGAAATCACAACATATATTTTTTTATCCAATCTTCATGATACTTTCAAGTAATGATTAGTGCACCAATCCCACTTGGATGCCAAAGTTTAGTTCTCCTAGATTGAAGCATTCTTTTGGAGTAACAGTTTGAATTTTTAGGTTTCACTCTGTTTTCTCCTATATTGACAAATGTAGTTCGAACTCTAAATCAAACACGGTTTGTGATATTTTCTTGAAACTTGAAACAGTAAAGTAGTTCTACATTCTATTTTTATTTTTTGTTTCCTCTGGATGTAGACCTAAGCAGAGACTGACGAAAGACACATTCAATGAAAGGCGTTGTTAGGCTGCCAAAATACTACAGGCTCCTGAAATCTCAACATATTTTTTTTCCGACCTTCATGATAATTTCAAGTAATGAGCAGTACACCAATAAAACGTGGATGTTCAAGTTCCTTTCTCCTAGGTTGAAGCATTCGTTTTCAGTAACAGTTTGAATTTTTAGTTTTCACTCTGTTTTCTCCTATATTGACAGATGCAGTTCGAACTCTAAATCAAACATGGTTTGTGCTAGCTTCTTGAAACTTGACACAATAAAGTAGTTCTACGTTCTATCTCTAAGGTTTGTTTCCTCCTGTATCCTAAAGCTGCGACTGGCGAATAACACTTATACTGAAAGGGGTTGCCAAACTTCCAACACACTAGAGTCTCCTGAAATCTCAACATATATTTTTCATCCAATCTTCATGATACTTTCAAGTAATGATCAGTACACCAATCCCACTTGGATGCCAAAGTTTAGTTCTCCTAGATTGAAGCATTCTTTTGGAGTAACAGTTTGAATTTTTAGGTTTCACTCTGTTTTCTCCTATATTGACAAATGTAGTTCGAACTCTAAATCAAACATGGTTTGTGCTAGCTTCTTGAAACTTGAAACAGTAAAGTAGTTCTAAATTCTATTTTTATTTTTTGTTTCCTCTGGATGTAGACCTAAGCAGAGACTGACGAAAGACACATTCAATGAAAGGCGTTGTTAGGCTGCCAAAATACTACAGTCTCCTGAAATCTCAACATATTTTTTTTCCGACCTTCATGATAATTTCAAGTAATGAGCAGTACACCAATATAACGTGGATGTTCAAGTTTCGTTCTCCTAGTTTGAAGCATTCGTTTGCAGTAACAGATTGAATTTTTAGTTTTCACTCTGTTTTCTCCTTATATTGACAGATGCAGTTCGAACTCTAAATCAAACATGGTTTGTGCTAGCTTCTTGAAACTTGACACAATAAAGTAGTTCTATGTTCTATCTCTAAGGTTTGTTTCCTCTTGATGAAGCCTTAAGCAGAGACTGGCGAATAACACTTTCAATGAAAGGCGTTGTTAAGCTTCCAAAACACTACCGTCTCCTGAAATCTCAACATACATTTTTTCATCCAATCTTCATGATTCTTTCAAGTATTGATCAGTACACCAATCAAACGTGGATGCCCAAGTTTTGTTCTTCTAAGTTGTAGCATTCGTTTGCAGGAACAGTTAGAAATTACAGGTTTCACTCTGTTTTCTCCTATATTGACAGATGCAGTTAGAACTCTAAATCAAACACGGTTTGTGCTAGCTTCTTGAAACTTGACACAATAAAGTAGTTCTACGTTCTATCTCTAAGGTTTGTTTCCTCTTGTATCCTAAAGCTGGGACTGGCGAATAACACTTATACTGAAAGGGGTTGCCAAACTTCCAACACACTAGAGTCTCGTGAAAACTCAACATTTTTTTTTTCATCCAATCTTCATGATACTTTCAAGTAATGATCAGTACACCAATCCCACTTGGATGCCAAAGTTTAGTTCTCCTAGATTGAAGCATTCTTTTGGAGTAACAGTTTGAATTTTTAGGTTTCACTCTGTTTTCTCCTATACTGACAAATGTAGTTCGAACTCTAAATCAAACACGGTTTGTGCTAGCTTCTTGAAACTTGAAACAGTAAAGTAGTTCTACATTCTATTTTTACTTTTTGTTTCCTCTGGATGTAGACCTAAGCAGAGACTGACGAAAGACACATTCAATGAAAGGCATTGTTAGGCTGCCAAAATACTACAGGCTCCTGAAATCTCAACATATTTTTTTTTCCGACCTTCATGATAATTTCAAGTAATGAGCAGTACACGAAAAAAACGTCCATGTTCAAGTTCCGTTCTCCTAGGTTGAAGCATTCGTTTGCAGAAACAGTTTGAATGTTTAGTTTTCACTCTGTTTTCTCGTATATTGACAGATGCAGTTCGAACTCTAAATCAAACATGGTTTGTGCTAGCTTCTTGAAACTTGACACAATAAAGTAGTTCTACATTCCATCTCTAAGGTTAGTTTTCTCTTGATGTAGCCTTAAGCAGAGACTGGCGAATAACACTTTCAATGAAAGGCGTTGTTAAGCTTCCAAAAAACTACCGTCTCCTGAAATCTCAACATACATTTTTTCATCCAATCTTCATGATTCTTTCAAGTATTGATCAGTACACCAATCAAACGTGGATGCCCAAGTTATGTTCTTCTAGGTTGTAGCATCCGTTTGCAGGAACAGTTAGAAATTACAGGTTTCACTCTGTTTTCTCCTATATTGACAGATGCAGTTACAACTCTAAATGAAACACGGTTTGTGCTAGCTTCTTGAAACTTGACACAGTAAAGTAGTTCTACGTTCTATCTCTAAGGTTTGTTTCCTCTTGTATCCTAAAGCTGGGACTGGCGAATAACACTTATACTGAAAGGGGTTTCCAAACTTCCAACACACTAGAGTCTTGTGAAATCTCAACATATATTTTTTCATCCCATCTTCATGATACTTTCAAGTAAGGATCAGTACACCAATCCCACTTGGATGCCAAAGTTTAGTTCTCCTAGATTGAAGCATTCTTTTGGAGTAACAGTTTGAATTTTTAGCATTCACTCTGTTTTCTCCTATATTGACAAATGTAGTTCGAACTCTAAATCAAACACGGTTTGTGCTAGCTTCTTGAAACTTGAAACAGTAAAGTAGTTCTACATTCTATTTTTACTTTTTGTTTCCTCTGGATGTAGACCTAAGCAGAGACTGACGAAAGACACATTCAATGAAAGGCGTTGTTAGGCTGCCAAAATACTACAGGCTCCTGAAATCTCAACATATTTTTCTTTCCGACCTTCATGATAATCTCAAGTAATGAGCAGTACACCAATAAAACGTGGATGTTCAAGTTCCGTTCTCCTAGGTTGAAGCATTCGTTTGCAGTAACAGTTTGAATTTTTAGTTTTCACTCTGTTTTCTCCAATATTGACAGATGCAGTTCGAACTCTAAATCAAACATGGTTTGTGCTAGCTTCTTGAAACGTGACACAATAAAGTAGTTCTACGTTCTATCTCTAAGGTTTGTTTCCTCTTGTATCCTAAAGCTGGGACTGGCGAATAACACTTATACTGAAAGGGGTTGCCAAACTTCCAACACACTAGAGTCTCGTGAAATCTGAACATATATTTTTTCATCCAATCTTCATGATACTTTCAAGTAATGATCAGTACACCAATCCCACTTGGATGCCAAAGTTTAGTTCTCCTAGATTGAAGCATTCTTTTGGAGTAACAGTTTGAATTGTTAGGTTTCACTCTGTATTCTCCTATATTGACAAATGTAGTTCGAACTCTAAATCAAACACGGTTTGTGCTAGCTTCTTGAAACTTGAAAGAGTAAAGTAGTTCTACATTCTATTTTTACTTTTTGTTTCCTCTGGATGTAGACCTAAGCAGAGACTGACGAAAGACACATTCAATGAAAGGCGTTGTTAGGCTGCCAAAATACTACAGGCTCCTGAAATCTCAACATATTTTTTTTTCCGACCTTCATGATAATTTCAAGTAATGAGCAGTACACGAAAAAAACGTCCATGTTCAAGTTCCGTTCTCCTAGGTTGAAGCATTCGTTTGCAGAAACAGTTTGAATGTTTAGTTTTCACTCTGTTTTCTCCTATATTGACAGATGCAGTTCGAACTCTAAATCAAACATGGTTTGTGCTAGCGTCTTGAAACTTGACACAATAAAGTAGTTCTACGTTCCATCTCTAAGGTTAGTTTCCTCTTGATGTAGCCTTAAGCAGAGACTGGCGAATAACACTTTCAATGAAAGGCGTTGTTAAGCTTCCAAAAAACTACCGTCTCCTGAAATCTCAACATACATTTTTTCATCCAATCTTCATGATTCTTTCAAGTATTGATCAGTACACCAATCAAACGTGGATGCCCAAGTTTTGTTCTTCTAGGTTGTAGCATTCGTTTGCAGGAACAGTTAGAAATTATAGGTTTCACTCTGTTTTCTCCTATATTGACAGATGCAGTTAGAACTCTAAATCAAACACGGTTTGTGCTAGCTTCTTGAAACTTGACACAATAAAGTAGTTCTACGTTCTATCTCTAAGGTTTGTTTCCTCTTGTATCCTAAAGCTGGGACTGGCGAATAACACTTTTACTGAAAGGGGTTGCCAAACGTCCAACACACTAGAGTCTCGTGAAATCTCAACATATATTTTTTCATCCAATCTTCATTATACTTTCAAGTAATGATCAGTACACCAATCCCACTTGGATGCCAAAGTTTAGTTCTCCTAGATTGAAGCATTCTTTTGGAGTAACAGTTTGAATTTTTAGGTTTCACTCTGTTTTCTCCTATATTGACAAATGTAGTTCGAACTCTAAATCAAACACGGGTTGTGCTAGCTTCTTGAAACTTGAAACAGTAAAGTAGTTCTACAATCTATTTTTACTTTTTGTTTCCTCTGGATGTAGACCTAAGCAGAAACTGACGAAAGACACATTCAATGAAAGGCGTTGTTAGGCTGCCAAAATACTACAGGCTCCTGAAATCTCAACATATTTTTTTTTCCGACCTTCATGATAATTTCAAGTAATGAGCAGTACACGAAAAAAACGTCCATGTTCAAGTTCCGTTCTCCTAGGTTGAAGCATTCGTTTGCAGTAACAGTTTGAATTTTTAGTTTTCACTCTGTTTTCTCCTATATTGACAGATGCAGTTCGAACTCTAAATCAAACATGGTTTGTGCTAGCTTCTTGAAACTTGACACAATAAAGTAGTTCTACGTTCTATCTCTAAGGTTAGTTTCCTCTTGATGTAGCCTTAAGCAGAGACTGGCGAATAACACTTTCAATGAAAGGCGTTGTTAAGCTTCCAAAAAACTACCGTCTCCTGAAATATCAACATACATTTTTTCATCCAATCTTCATGATTCTTTCAAGTATTGATCAGTACACCAATCAAACGTGGATGCCCAAGTTTTGTTCTTCTAGGTTGTAGCATTCGTTTGCAGGAACAGTTAGAAATTACAGGTTTCACTCTGTTTTCTCCTATATTGACAGATGCAGTTACAACTCTAAATCAAACACGGTTTGTGCTAGCTTTTGAAACTTGACACAGTAAAGTAGTTCTACGTTCTATCTCTAAGGTTTGTTTCCTCTTGTATCCTAAAGCTGGGACTGGCGAATGACACTTATACTGAAAGGGGTTGCCAAACTTCCAACACACTAGAGTCTCGTGAAATCTCAACATATATTTTTTCATCCCATCTTCATGATACTTTCAAGTAATGATCAGTACACCAATCCCACTTGGATGCCAAAGTTTAGTTCTCCTAGATTGAAGCATTCTTTTGGAGTAACAGTTTGAATTTTTAGCATTCACTCTGTTTTCTCCTATATTGACAAATGTAGTTCGAACTCTAAATCAAACACGGGTTGTGCAAGCTTCTTGAAACTTGAAACAGTAAAGTAGTTCTACATTCTATTTTTACTTTTTGTTTCCTCTGGATGTAGACCTAAGCAGAGACTGACGAAAGACACATTCAATGAAAGGCGTTGTTAGGCTGCCAAAATACTACAGGCTCCTGAAATCTCAACATATTTTTCTTTCCGACCTTCATGATAATCTCAAGTAATGAGCAGTACACCAATAAAACGTGGATGTTCAAGTTCCGTTCTCCTAGGTTGAAGCATTCGTTTGCAGTAACAGTTTGAATTTTTAGTTTTCACTCTGTTTTCTTCTATATTGACAGATGCAGTTCGAACTCTAAATCAAACATGGTTTGTGCTAGCTTCTTGAAACTTGACACAATAAAGTAGTTCTATGTTCTATCTCTAAGGTTTGTTTCCTCTTGATGATGCCTTAAGCAGAGACTGGCGAATAACACTTTCAATGAAAGGCGTTGTTAAGCTTCCAAAACACTACCGTCTCCTGAAATCTCAACATATATTTTTTCATCCAATCTTCATGATACTTTCAAGTAATGATCAGTACACCAATCCCACTTGGATGCCAAAGTTTAGTTCTCCTAGATTGAAGCATTCTTTTGGAGTAACAGTTTGAATTTTTAGGTTTCACTCTGTTTTCTCCTATATTGACAAATGTAGTTCGAACTCTAAATCAAGCACAGTTTGTGGTAGCTTCTTGAAACTTGAAACAGTAAAGTAGTTCTACATTCTATTTTTACTTTTTGTTTCCTCTGGATGTAGACCTAAGCAGAGACTGACGAAAGACACATTCAATGAAAGGCGTTGTTAGGCTGCCAAAATACTACAGGCTCCTGAAATCTCAACATATTTTTTTTTCCGACCTTCATGATAATTTCAAGTAATGAGCAGTACACGAAAAAAACGTCCATGTTCAAGTTCCGTTCTCCTAGGTTGAAGCATTCGTTTGCAGAAACAGTTTGAATGTTTAGTTTTCACTCTGTTTTCTCCTATATTGACAGATGCATTTCGAACTCTAAATCAAACATGGTTTGTGCTAGCTTCTTGAAACTTGACACAATAAAGTAGTTCTACGTTCCATCTCTAAGGTTAGTTTCCTCTTGATGTAGCCTTAAGCAGAGACTGGCGAATAACACTTTCAATGAAAGGCGTTGTTAAGCTTCCAAAAAACTACCGTCTCTTGAAATCTCAACATACATTTTTTCATCCAATCTTCATGATTCTTTCAAGTATTGATCAGTACACCAATCAAACGTGGATGCCCAAGTTTTGTTCTTCTAGGTTGTAGCATCCGTTTGCAGGAACAGTTAGAAATTATAGGTTTCACTCTGTTTTCTCCTATATTGACAGATGCAGTTACAACTCTAAATCAAACACGGTTTGTGCTAGCTTCTTGAAACTTGACACAGTAAAGTAGTTCTACGTTCTATCTCTAAGGTTTGTTTCCTCTTGTATCCTAAAGCTGGGACTGGCGAATAACACTTATACTGAAAGGGGATGCCAAACTTCCAACACACTAGAGTCTTGTGAAATCTCAACATATATTTTTTCATCCCATCTTCATGATACTTTCAAGTAAGGATCAGTACACCAATCCCACTTGGATGCCAAAGTTTAGTTCTCCTAGATTGAAGCATTCTTTTGGAGTAACAGTTTGAATTTTTAGCAGTCACTCTGTTTTCTCCTATATTGACAAATGTAGTTCGAACTCTAAATCAAACACGGTTTGTGCTAGCTTCTTGAAACTTGAAACAGTAAAGTAGTTCTACATTCTATTTTTACTTTTTGTTTCCTCTGGATGTAGACCTAAGCAGAGACTGACGAAAGACACATTCAATGAAAGGCGTTGTTAGGCTGCCAAAATACTACAGGCTCCTGAAATCTCAACATATTTTTCTTTCCGACCTTCATGATGATCTCAAGTAATGAGCAGTACACCAATAAAACCTGGATGTTCAAGTTCCGTTCTCCTAGGTTGAAGCATTCGTTTGCAGTAACAGTTTGAATTTTTAGTTTTCACTCTGTTTTCTCCTATATTGACAGATGCAGTTCGAACTCTAAATCAAACATGGTTTGTGCTAGCTTCTTGAAACTTGACACAATAAAGTAGTTCTATGTTCTATCTCTAAGGTTTGTTTCCTCTTGATGAAGCCTTAAGCAGAGACTGGCAAATAACACTTTCAATGAAAGGCGTTGTTAAGCTTCCAAAACACTACCGTCTCCTGAAATCTCAACATACATTTTTTCATCCAATCTTCATGATTCTTTCAAGTATTGATCAGTACACCAATCAAACGTGGATGCCCAAGTTTTGTTCTTCTAGGTTGAAGCATTCGTTTGCAGGAACAGTTAGAAATTACAGGTTTCACTCTGTTTTCTCCTATATTGACAGATGCAGTTACAACTCTAAATCAAACACGGTTTGTGCTAGCTTTTGAAACTTGACACAGTAATGTAGTTCTACGTTCTATCTCTAAGGTTTGTTTCCTCTTGTATCCTAAAGCTGGGACTGGCGAATGACACTTATACTGAAAGGGGTTGCCAAACTTCCAACACACTAGAGTCTCGTGAAATCTCAACATATATTTTTTCATCCCATCTTCATGATACTTTCAAGTAATGATCAGTACACCAATCCCACTTGGATGCCAAAGTTTAGTTCTCCTAGATTGAAGCATTCTTTTGGAGTAACAGTTTGAATTTTTAGCATTCACTCTGTTTTCTCCTATATTGACAAATGTAGTTCGAACTCTAAATCAAACACGGGTTGTGCAAGCTTCTTGAAACTTGAAACAGTAAAGTAGTTCTACATTCTGTTTTTACTTTTTGTTTCCTCTGGATGTAGACGTAAGCAGAGACTGACGAAAGACACATTCAATGAAAGGCGTTGTTAGGCTGCCAAAATACTACAGGCTCCTGAAATCTCAACATATTTTTCTTTCCGACCTTCATGATAATCTCAAGTAATGAGCAGTACACCAATAAAACGTGGATGTTCAAGTTCCGTTCTCCTAGGTTGAAGCATTCGTTTGCAGTAACAGTTTGAATTTTTAGTTTTCACTCTGTTTTCTTCTATATTGACAGATGCAGTTCGAACTCTAAATCAAACATGGTTTGTGCTAGCTTCTTGAAACTTGACACAATAAAGTAGTTCTATGTTCTATCTCTAAGGTTTGTTTCCTCTTGATGATGCCTTAAGCAGAGACTGGCGAATAACACTTTCAATGAAAGGCGTTGTTAAGCTTCCAAAACACTACCGTCTCCTGAAATCTCAACATATATTTTTTCATCCAATCTTCATGATACTTTCAAGTAATGATCAGTACACCAATCCCACTTGGATGCCAAAGTTTAGTTCTCCTAGATTGAAGCATTCTTTTGGAGTAACAGTTTGAATTTTTAGGTTTCACTCTGTTTTCTCCTATATTGACAAATGTAGTTCGAACTCTAAATCAAGCACAGTTTGTGGTAGCTTCTTGAAACTTGAAACAGTAAAGTAGTTCTACATTCTATTTTTACTTTTTGTTTCCTCTGGATGTAGACCTAAGCAGAGACTGACGAAAGACACATTCAATGAAAGGCGTTGTTAGGCTGCCAAAATACTACAGGCTCCTGAAATCTCAACATATTTTTTTTTCCGACCTTCATGATAATTTCAAGTAATGAGCAGTACACGAAAAAAACGTCCATGTTCAAGTTCCGTTCTCCTAGGTTGAAGCATTCGTTTGCAGAAACAGTTTGAATGTTTAGTTTTCACTCTGTTTTCTCCTATATTGACAGATGCAGTTCGAACTCTAAATCAAACATGGTTTGTGCTAGCTTCTTGAAACTTGACACAATAAAGTAGTTCTACGTTCCATCTCTAAGGTTAGTTTCCTCTTGATGTAGCCTTAAGCAGAGACTGGCGAATAACACTTTCAATGAAAGGCGTTGTTAAGCTTCCAAAAAACTACCGTCTCTTGAAATCTCAACATACATTTTTTCATCCAATCTTCATGATTCTTTCAAGTATTGATCAGTACACCAATCAAACGTGGATGCCCAAGTTTTGTTCTTCTAGGTTGTAGCATCCGTTTGCAGGAACAGTTAGAAATTATAGGTTTCACTCTGTTTTCTCCTATATTGACAGATGCAGTTACAACTCTAAATCAAACACGGTTTGTGCTAGCTTCTTGAAACTTGACACAGTAAAGTAGTTCTACGTTCTATCTCTAAGGTTTGTTTCCTCTTGTATCCTAAAGCTGGGACTGGCGAATAACACTTATACTGAAAGGGGATGCCAAACTTCCAACACACTAGAGTCTTGTGAAATCTCAACATATATTTTTTCATCCCATCTTCATGATACTTTCAAGTAAGGATCAGTACACCAATCCCACTTGGATGCCAAAGTTTAGTTCTCCTAGATTGAAGCATTCTTTTGGAGTAACAGTTTGAATTTTTAGCAGTCACTCTGTTTTCTCCTATATTGACAAATGTAGTTCGAACTCTAAATCAAACACGGTTTGTGCTAGCTTCTTGAAACTTGAAACAGTAAAGTAGTTCTACATTCTATTTTTACTTTTTGTTTCCTCTGGATGTAGACCTAAGCAGAGACTGACGAAAGACACATTCAATGAAAGGCGTTGTTAGGCTGCCAAAATACTACAGGCTCCTGAAATCTCAACATATTTTTCTTTCCGACCTTCATGATAATCTCAAGTAATGAGCAGTACACCAATAAAACCTGGATGTTCAAGTTCCGTTCTCCTAGGTTGAAGCATTCGTTTGCAGTAACAGTTTGAATTTTTAGTTTTCACTCTGTTTTCTCCTATATTGACAGATGCAGTTCGAACTCTAAATCAAACATGGTTTGTGCTAGCTTCTTGAAACTTGACACAATAAAGTAGTTCTATGTTCTATCTCTAAGGTTTGTTTCCTCTTGATGAAGCCTTAAGCAGAGACTGGCAAATAACACTTTCAATGAAAGGCGTTGTTAAGCTTCCAAAACACTACCGTCTCCTGAAATCTCAACATACATTTTTTCATCCAATCTTCATGATTCTTTCAAGTATTGATCAGTACACCAATCAAACGTGGATGCCCAAGTTTTGTTCTTCTAAGTTGTAGCATTTGTTTGCAGGAACAGTTAGAAATTATAGGTTTCACTCTGCTTTCTCCTATATTGACAGATGCAGTTAGAACTCTAAATCAAACACGGTTTGTGCTAGCTTCTTGAAACGTGACACAATAAAGTAGTTCTACGTTCTATCTCTAAGGTTTGTTTCCTCTTGTATACTAAAGCTGGGACTGGAGAATAACACTTATACTGAAAGGGGTTGCCAAACTTCCAACACACTAGAGTCTCGTGAAATCTCAACATATATTTTTTCATCCAATCTTCATGATACTTTCAAGTAATGATCAGTACACCAATCCCACTTGGATGCCAAAGTTTAGTTCTCCTAGATTGAAGCATTCTTTTGGAGTAACAGTTTGAATTGTTAGGTTTCACTCTGTTTTCTCCTATATTGACAAATGTAGTTCGAACTCTAAATCAAACACGGTTTGTGCTAGCTTCTTGAAACTTGAAACAGTAAAGTAGTTCTACATTCTATTTTTACTTTTTGTTTCCTCTGGATGTAGACCTAAGCAGAGACTGACGAAAGACACATTCAATGAAAGGCGTTGTTAGGCTGCCAAAATACTACAGGCTTCTGAAATCTCAACATATTTTTCTTTCCGACCTTCATGATAATCTCAAGTAATGAGCAGTACACCAATAAAACGTGGATGTTCAAGTTCCGTTCTCCTAGGTTGAAGCATTCGTTTGCAGTAACAGTTTGAATTTTTAGTTTTCACTCTGTTTTCTCCTATATTGACAGATGCAGTTCGAACTCTAAATCAAACATGGTTTGTGCTAGCTTCTTGAAACTTGACACAATAAAGTAGTTCTATGTTCTGTCTCTAAGGTTTGTTTCCTCTTGATGAAGCCTTAAGCAGAGACTGGCAAATAACACTTTCAATGAAAGGTGTTGTTAAGCTTCCAAAACACTACCGTCTCCAGAAATCTCAACATACATTTTTTCATCCAATCTTCATGATTCTTTCAAGTATTGATCAGTACACCAATCAAACGTGGATGCCCAAGTTTTGTTCTTCTAAGTTGTAGCATTCGTTTGCAGGAACAGTTAGAAACTATAGGTTTCACTCTGCTTTCTCCTATATTGACAGATGCAGTTAGAACTCTAAATCAAACACGGTTTGTGCTAGCTTCTTGAAACGTGACACAATAAAGTAGTTCTACGTTCTATCTCTAAGGTTTGTTTCCTCTTGTATCCTAAAGCTGGGACTGGCGAATAACACTTATACTGAAAGGGGTTGCCAAACTTCCAACACACTAGAGTCTCGTGAAATCTCAACATATATTTTTTCATCCAATCTTCATTATACTTTCAAGTAATGATCAGTACACCAATCCCACTTGGATGCCAAAGTTTAGTTCTCCTAGATTGAAGCATTCTTTTGGAGTAACAGTTTGAATTGTTAGGTTTCACTCTGTTTTCTCCTATATTGACAAATGTAGTTCGAACTCTAAATCAAACACGGTTTGTGCTAGCTTCTTGAAACTTGAAACAGTAAAGTAGTTCTACATTCTATTTTTACTTTTTGTTTCCTCTGGATGTAGACCTAAGCAGAGACTGACGAAAGACACATTCAATGAAAGGCGTTGTTAGGCTGCCAAAATACTACAGGCTCCTGAAATCTCAACATATTTTTTTTTCCGACCTTCATGATAATTTCAAGTAATGAGCAGTACACGAAAAAAACGTCCATGTTCAAGTTCCGTTCTCCTAGGTTGAAGCATTCGTTTGCAGAAACAGTTTGAATGTTTAGTTTTCACTCTGTTTTCTCCTATATTGACAGATGCAGTTCGAACTCTAAATCAAACATGGTTTGTGCTAGCTTCTTGAAACTTGACACAATAAAGTAGTTCTACGTTCCATCTCTAAGGTTAGTTTCCTCTTGATGTAGCCTTAAGCAGAGACTGGCGAATAACACTTTCAATGAAAGGCGTTGTTAAGCTTCCAAAAAACTACCGTCTCTTGAAATCTCAACATACATTTTTTCATCCAATCTTCATGATTCTTTCAAGTATTGATCAGTACACCAATCAAACGTGGATGCCCAAGTTTTGTTCTTCTAGGTTGTAGCATCCGTTTGCAGGAACAGTTAGAAATTATAGGTTTCACTCTGTTTTCTCCTATATTGACAGATGCAGTTACAACTCTAAATCAAACACGGTTTGTGCTAGCTTCTTGAAACTTGACACAGTAAAGTAGTTCTACGTTCTATCTCTAAGGTTTGTTTCCTCTTGTATCCTAAAGCTGGGACTGGCGAATAACACTTATACTGAAAGGGGATGCCAAACTTCCAACACACTAGAGTCTTGTGAAATCTCAACATATATTTTTTCATCCCATCTTCATGATACTTTCAAGTAAGGATCAGTACACCAATCCCACTTGGATGCCAAAGTTTAGTTCTCCTAGATTGAAGCATTCTTTTGGAGTAACAGTTTGAATTTTTAGCAGTCACTCTGTTTTCTCCTATATTGACAAATGTAGTTCGAACTCTAAATCAAACACGGTTTGTGCTAGCTTCTTGAAACTTGAAACAGTAAAGTAGTTCTACATTCTATTTTTACTTTTTGTTTCCTCTGGATGTAGACCTAAGCAGAGACTGACGAAAGACACATTCAATGAAAGGCGTTGTTAGGCTGCCAAAATACTACAGGCTCCTGAAATCTCAACATATTTTTCTTTCCGACCTTCATGATAATCTCAAGTAATGAGCAGTACACCAATAAAACCTGGATGTTCAAGTTCCGTTCTCCTAGGTTGAAGCATTCGTTTGCAGTAACAGTTTGAATTTTTAGTTTTCACTCTGTTTTCTCCTATATTGACAGATGCAGTTCGAACTCTAAATCAAACATGGTTTGTGCTAGCTTCTTGAAACTTGACACAATAAAGTAGTTCTATGTTCTATCTCTAAGGTTTGTTTCCTCTTGATGAAGCCTTAAGCAGAGACTGGCAAATAACACTTTCAATGAAAGGCGTTGTTAAGCTTCCAAAACACTACCGTCTCCTGAAATCTCAACATACATTTTTTCATCCAATCTTCATGATTCTTTCAAGTATTGATCAGTACACCAATCAAACGTGGATGCCCAAGTTTTGTTCTTCTAAGTTGTAGCATTTGTTTGCAGGAACAGTTAGAAATTATAGGTTTCACTCTGCTTTCTCCTATATTGACAGATGCAGTTAGAACTCTAAATCAAACACGGTTTGTGCTAGCTTCTTGAAACGTGACACAATAAAGTAGTTCTACGTTCTATCTCTAAGGTTTGTTTCCTCTTGTATACTAAAGCTGGGACTGGAGAATAACACTTATACTGAAAGGGGTTGCCAAACTTCCAACACACTAGAGTCTCGTGAAATCTCAACATATATTTTTTCATCCAATCTTCATGATACTTTCAAGTAATGATCAGTACACCAATCCCACTTGGATGCCAAAGTTTAGTTCTCCTAGATTGAAGCATTCTTTTGGAGTAACAGTTTGAATTGTTAGGTTTCACTCTGTTTTCTCCTATATTGACAAATGTAGTTCGAACTCTAAATCAAACACGGTTTGTGCTAGCTTCTTGAAACTTGAAACAGTAAAGTAGTTCTACATTCTATTTTTACTTTTTGTTTCCTCTGGATGTAGACCTAAGCAGAGACTGACGAAAGACACATTCAATGAAAGGCGTTGTTAGGCTGCCAAAATACTACAGGCTTCTGAAATCTCAACATATTTTTCTTTCCGACCTTCATGATAATCTCAAGTAATGAGCAGTACACCAATAAAACGTGGATGTTCAAGTTCCGTTCTCCTAGGTTGAAGCATTCGTTTGCAGTAACAGTTTGAATTTTTAGTTTTCACTCTGTTTTCTCCTATATTGACAGATGCAGTTCGAACTCTAAATCAAACATGGTTTGTGCTAGCTTCTTGAAACTTGACACAATAAAGTAGTTCTATGTTCTGTCTCTAAGGTTTGTTTCCTCTTGATGAAGCCTTAAGCAGAGACTGGCAAATAACACTTTCAATGAAAGGTGTTGTTAAGCTTCCAAAACACTACCGTCTCCAGAAATCTCAACATACATTTTTTCATCCAATCTTCATGATTCTTTCAAGTATTGATCAGTACACCAATCAAACGTGGATGCCCAAGTTTTGTTCTTCTAAGTTGTAGCATTCGTTTGCAGGAACAGTTAGAAACTATAGGTTTCACTCTGCTTTCTCCTATATTGACAGATGCAGTTAGAACTCTAAATCAAACACGGTTTGTGCTAGCTTCTTGAAACGTGACACAATAAAGTAGTTCTACGTTCTATCTCTAAGGTTTGTTTCCTCTTGTATCCTAAAGCTGGGACTGGCGAATAACACTTATACTGAAAGGGGTTGCCAAACTTCCAACACACTAGAGTCTCGTGAAATCTCAACATATATTTTTTCATCCAATCTTCATTATACTTTCAAGTAATGATCAGTACACCAATCCCACTTGGATGCCAAAGTTTAGTTCTCCTAGATTGAAGCATTCTTTTGGAGTAACAGTTTGAATTGTTAGGTTTCACTCTGTTTTCTCCTATATTGACAAATGTAGTTCGAACTCTAAATCAAACACGGTTTGTGCTAGCTTCTTGAAACTTGAAACAGTAAAGTAGTTCTACATTCTATTTTTACTTTTTGTTTCCTCTGGATGTAGACCTAAGCAGAGACTGACGAAAGACACATTCAATGAAAGGCGTTGTTAGGCTGCCAAAATACTACAGGCTCCTGAAATCTCAACATATTTTTTTTTCCGACCTTCATGATAATTTCAAGTAATGAGCAGTACACGAAAAAAACGTCCATGTTCAAGTTCCGTTCTCCTAGGTTGAAGCATTCGTTTGCAGAAACAGTTTGAATGTTTAGTTTTCACTCTGTTTTCTCCTATATTGACAGATGCAGTTCGAACTCTAAATCAAACATGGTTTGTGCTAGCTTCTTGAAACTTGACACAATAAAGTAGTTCTACGTTCCATCTCTAAGGTTAGTTTCCTCTTGATGTAGCCTTAAGCAGAGACTGGCGAATAACACTTTCAATGAAAGGCGTTGTTAAGCTTCCAAAAAACTACCGTCTCTTGAAATCTCAACATACATTTTTTCATCCAATCTTCATGATTCTTTCAAGTATTGATCAGTACACCAATCAAACGTGGATGCCCAAGTTTTGTTCTTCTAGGTTGTAGCATCCGTTTGCAGGAACAGTTAGAAATTATAGGTTTCACTCTGTTTTCTCCTATATTGACAGATGCAGTTACAACTCTAAATCAAACACGGTTTGTGCTAGCTTCTTGAAACTTGACACAGTAAAGTAGTTCTACGTTCTATCTCTAAGGTTTGTTTCCTCTTGTATCCTAAAGCTGGGACTGGCGAATAACACTTATACTGAAAGGGGATGCCAAACTTCCAACACACTAGAGTCTTGTGAAATCTCAACATATATTTTTTCATCCCATCTTCATGATACTTTCAAGTAAGGATCAGTACACCAATCCCACTTGGATGCCAAAGTTTAGTTCTCCTAGATTGAAGCATTCTTTTGGAGTAACAGTTTGAA